>NW_021350657.1:0-422 GCF_001605985.2 Dendrobium catenatum | reverse complement strand
CTTTCACTCTCTCTCTCTACTGCTCTTCCTCTCTCTCTCTCTACTGCTCTTCCTCTCTCTCTCTCTTGCTCTCCTTCCATCTCTCTTTCTCTCTCTATATCTCTCTCTCTCTCTTGCTCGCCTTTCATCTCTCTCTTTCTCTCTCTCTCTTCTCTCTCTCTTACAATCTCTCTCTTACTCTCTCTATCTTTCTCTCTCTCTCTCTCTCTCTCTCTCTCTCCTCTCTCTCTTTCTCTCTCTCTCTCTCTCTCTCTCTCTCTCTCTCTCTTTCTAGCTGTCCCTCTCTCTTTCTCTCACTCTCGCTCTTGCTCTTCCTCTCTCTCTCTCTCTCACTCTCACTCTCGCTCTTGCTCTTCCTCTCTCTCTCTCTCCCCCTCTCTCTCTTTCTTGTTGGTGGAATTTTGGAAAACAGGTTTTGAAAA
>NW_021350656.1:0-224 GCF_001605985.2 Dendrobium catenatum | reverse complement strand
CTATAGAATAAGCATTCAAATCTTTTGATTCACATATTTGTGTGACTTTGGCATCAAATTTATCAAGTAAAGAACGTAAAATTTTACTAACTTTTTCAACATTTGAAAGTTCTCTACCTAAATCATGCAATGACATTACAATTTGATTAAATCTAGTAAACATGTCTAAGATAGTCTCATATGATTTTATGCTGAAAAGTTCATAATCACGCATTAGAATATTC
>NW_021350655.1:0-339 GCF_001605985.2 Dendrobium catenatum | reverse complement strand
AGGAATTCACTAAACAAAAGGCACGAAGCCTACGAAAACCGATCCTCCTAAGCATGTAAATAGGAGTAGACAGGGTTCGAGAAATCAGATAAATATGCGGTCACGAAAGTTGACCAGATATTTATTTCGTACATTTATATTCGGCCTTCAAGGACTTCAACAAAGAAAATTCATGAACAAAGGCATAAAGCCTACGAAAAACCCGATCCTCGATCAATAACTTGGTCGAGTTGACAGGGTTCAATCAACAAATAGAAGTGACCCCAAACACCCCGATGATGGCCGTATTGATTGCTTATTTTAACCGGAGGGGTCCACAAAATATTTCAAAATGCCCTC
>NW_021350654.1:0-220 GCF_001605985.2 Dendrobium catenatum | reverse complement strand
GAGTGAGCTGCCAGCTAACATCCTAAACACAATCAAAGGTCCTATATGTATACAAGATAGGAAAGCTCTATCCTAGAAAATCAAGGATTTGTAGTTTAAAAGATTTCAATCAGGGACTCTATAATATGCAAAAGAATGTACTTAATGCCATGTATGATGCATGAAACGAATACAAAATATCCTTAGGTCTACTGATGTAATGCATGTATGTAAGTGAAAT
>NW_021350653.1:0-241 GCF_001605985.2 Dendrobium catenatum | reverse complement strand
AAGAGCGTTGGCAACCGCCACCCAGGCAAGTATATCGCCATCGTCGTCGAGAAGGGTCCACCACTGGCAAAAGTCGTCATTCTCAAGAAGAAGAAGAAGTGGAAGAAGTAGATGAAAACCCTTCTGAGGCCGAAAATGTTACGCTCGCTGAAATGCGGCGACAAATGAGGCGACAGATGAGAGCCAAAGATAGGGAAATTTTTTAGTTAAATGAGAAGATGACTGAGATGATGGCTCAGAT
>NW_021350652.1:0-313 GCF_001605985.2 Dendrobium catenatum | reverse complement strand
GATCCGGTTCTCTACCGACACTTGGAGAGTGTGAACATCCGAAGGGTTCTCTGCCTACACTTGGAAAGTTTGAGCAGCCGAAGGGTTCTTTGCCCATACTAGGAGAGTGTGAAAGGACAAAGGGTTCTCTGCTACACTTCGAGAGTGTGAAAGGATGAAGGGTTCTCTGCCCACACTAGGAGAGTGTGAAAGGACGGACGGTTCTCTGCCAACACTATGGATTGTGAAAAAGGACGACGGTTCTCTACCGCACCGGGGAGTGGTGAAAAGAGTGTGTTGTAAAGGCTTCTCCACCTTTCTGTGGGTGCAAAAG
>NW_021350651.1:0-224 GCF_001605985.2 Dendrobium catenatum | reverse complement strand
CTTCTTGTTGCCTTTTGGGCTGCTGCAGTTTTCTGCTAGATTTCTCTCCTACGGACTGCTGCTCTCTTCGGGAATGTTGCTGCCTCTTCGGGTGGCTGCCAGCTTTACAGCTTTGGCACCTTTTTTTTACCAAGAATTGAATTCCCTGCTGGAACCGAGACTTGCCTCCTGGTTTCCTGTGTTTGGATGCAGGATCTGTGGCTTTCTCCTTGAGGTTTGCTGGA
>NW_021350650.1:0-264 GCF_001605985.2 Dendrobium catenatum | reverse complement strand
GGTTAGGTAGAATTAATTTTGATTTGTTTTTTTTTTTTCAATTTTTTTTAAATTTTCCTTATCCTTTCGGCACAAAAAAATATGCCGGAAATATTTTTCCTGCGGAAAATTCTCCGGAAATACGCCGGAAATGTCTCCGGCGAATTATTTTGCACCGAAAGGCCTTTTGCAATCCATGTTTTTTCGGTGACAACATTTCCGCCAGAAATGCTAATTTCCGATGAATTTTGGCCATTTTTCCTACAAAAATGGTTGCCGGAAAAA
>NW_021350649.1:0-1275 GCF_001605985.2 Dendrobium catenatum | reverse complement strand
TTACAGCAGTTCTTCAAATTTGATAAAATAGGGATCCTGTATCCCCATTTATTAATAGTCTTAATGACTTCTTTGAAGAAAGAACAAAGAACTGCTAAGTGCTCAAGCTCCTCCACAACACAACAACTCTCGGACAACCATTGTGATTGATAATTCTTCTATACATTAAGAACTCATTTAAAGGAATTGCTTTGTGGATCAATCTCCAACAAAAAATATCCCACTCTTGGCCTTACTTTCAAATTTTTTATCCATCTCCAATTGTCATACTCCTCTTCATGAATGCTGATTTAATATGATATCATGGCTGTTAGTGACTTTTCAAAATTCTTATACATGATTTCCATTTTGTTGCATTAAATTCCTGCACTGATTGGGACAGAGGTAATTAATTAAACCATCTCCTTACCAAAAGCTTGCTGCAGTCTCGGAATGTTCCAGCTTTCTTCATGAATGAAGAACTTCAAGAAGCATTGTTCTTCATGTAAAACAGTAACAAATGTTGGTCATTTATCAATACACTTATCTAGGATCCAAATATCCTTTGTAGTTTCAATGCTCTCCCCATCTGAGACCTTCCATCTAATTATTTGCTGGAGAAGTTTACCTCCATTTATAATGATTTTCCATGTAGTAGAAACACCATTCAAGGTTTCAGAATACCAGAATTTAGTCCCATATTTATCAATTAATATTCTATTCAGCATAGAATCTGGATTAGATAACAAATTCCATGCAAATTTGGCTCTCCAAGATCCAACTTTGTCTTCAACTGACATGACTCCTTGTCCTCCCAACTTTATCTGTTTAAAGAGAATTTTCCACTCACCATAATGAATGCCATTGCTCCTATCTTGCTTCATCCAGAGAAAATCTATGCTCAGCTTCTCAAGTTCTCTCAATACCCCCAATGGAACCAGAGAGTGAGTAGAAATAAAAATAGGAATAGTTAAGAGTGAGGACTTGATAAATAGAGTTTACCGGCTAAAGTGAGGTAAAGATTTCCCAAGATGTTAAGCTTGTCAAAAGCTTTCTCCAACAAATCTTGGAAATCTGAAGCCTTAAGTCTTCTTAGTGCCATTCTAACATCAAGGTAATTCAGCTCACTAACTATTTTAAATCCCAGGATTTTAGAAAGCACCTTGGACTTACCTCTTTTAACAGCATTTCCAAACAACAGAGAGTATTTCTGTTCATTTACTCTTTGCCCAGTCCAGCAGCTATACTCCTTCATGATCTTCTTAATTTTGTTAGCATTTCTTCGGTTGGATTCCG
>NW_021350648.1:0-330 GCF_001605985.2 Dendrobium catenatum | reverse complement strand
CGCTGCACTGCCGGTCCGCCACCGCTGCACCGCGGGAACTCGAAAAACCAAACCGAAGCGGGTCGGGTCGGGTTGACCCGAACCCGAAGCGGGTCGGATGCGGGTCTGGAAAAATGGTCCGTTTGTGAAAACGGGTCGGGTTGACCAAACCCGAATAGTGCCGGGTCAATTCCGGGTTCTACCCGAACCCGACCCGTGACCCGAAATTGACAGGCCTAACAACAAGTAAAAGACTAGAAACTTCCATCCATAACAGAAACTAGAACCAATAAATGACAGCCTTGCATCATAAATTCTTCATTGAACTGTAAAATAAATAAGAACCTAGGA
>NW_021350647.1:0-456 GCF_001605985.2 Dendrobium catenatum | reverse complement strand
TTAAAATAACCAATTCACGCCCTCTTGCTTAGCCTCGCGCTTATTATTAAAGGTTTAACAACCTTCATGAAATTTTAAGTGGTATTAGAGTGGATTTAAAAACTAAGTTTTAAATAACTTTTGAAAAATGATCAATGGCTAACTTTGAAAATCATAATATCACAAAAGGATATTCAATCACACGACCATCATTATTTGATAATATTTCTTTTAACTTTTGAAAAATTTGCATGTCTACCTTTTTGCAATATGTAGATTATCACGTGTGGATGTTAGTTTATGAAAAATATTATTCTCCTTTACGTTTAGTTAATGACATTAAAACTAAACTACCTTTTTCTGAATGGAGCATAGAAGATAAAGATTTAGCCTAACTAAATGCTAAATGTTTAAACGGCTTTTCTATTCATTTGAATCTGAAGATTATATGCATGTATCTACCTTCACAACTAGAAA
>NW_021350646.1:0-2432 GCF_001605985.2 Dendrobium catenatum | reverse complement strand
AACCAAAGATTGGGTTTGGGCCCAACATGTTTGGTTTCATCATTGGAGATCAATTAGGGTGCTCTCATGCAATGGTGAAGTTATTTGAGCTAAAATAACCATTTTGACCCTTAAGGGGCCATTTGGTCAACCATGGTTGACTTGGTCAACCAGGTTAAACCAAGGCCTAGGTTTGAGTCTAATGCAGATGCATTGAAAGAAGTTTCAAAGTTTGGTTTGACTATGCCATATTGAGTTTTTGGGTAAATTTCAAATTTGCCCTTAATAGGCATTTTGGTCTTTTTTGACCCCTGGTCAACTGAGGGTCAAATTAAGTCCAAAAAATTACATTTAACTGGTCAAGGTTGAATAATGAGGGCTATTGACATGGTCGATGGTCTTAGGGCAGGCCCCAAGGTCAAATTCCAATAAGTGGCAAGGTTAATGACATAGGTTATAAATATTTAAAGATTTTGCAATCTTTAAAAATCAATTCATATTCTAGGATTAAAAGTATCAGATTATGCTCAAATTTGAAGGGTTGACCCTAAGTATATGTCTAATAAATGTGAAATTCATAGATAATGAATTGGGGGTGAGGTGATTGAAAAAATACCCGGAAAGGTTTCCTAGATAAGGGCCCTTAGCCTTGAATTTTGCCGTGAAATTCTAGATTTGGATGCAGTTTTAGATTTGATCAATTAAGTTTGAATTATGCACATCAATCACAACCAAAAAGATGTTTGGGATTGATTGAATATGATTGGAGCTTGATTGAAGGCCAAATTGAAGGTTGGTTCGAAGGTTGGATTGAAGTCTGCAGTGTGGATTCAATTGAGAGTTAATTGAAGACTGGATTGGAGGTTGATTGGAAGTAGAATGGGCCCTGATGACCTCATACAATGATGAGGTCAACACCATCCTATATAGAGACTTAGTAGCCATAACTGGAAAAATGGTAATACAAAATTCTATCTTCTATCAAGTGGTATACTTACTAATTCTTAGGAAATATATAAGGGAATTCTCTTTCGATGGGGTTATTTTAAATTTAATTATCCCTTAAATATGCCAAAATTAAATTATCCCTTACATATGCCAAAAGTACAACTTTCCCTTTCCTTCTCAACTTATCTACTCTTAGAGTATATATTAGATATGCAATGCTCCTTTAACTCCCTGAAAATAATAACTTTCAGTGCCTAGAAATAATGAACTCTTTTTTTCAGATAATCAATCTACGCTCCATACTGAATGAACCAATCCATACTCAAAATAATATAAAACTCAAAGAATGATAACACTATCAGACAAGACTTCCACTTTCAACCATAAATCTTTATTTCACATAGACATATATAATTCGCCACAATAAAATCACTTGTAGACAAAATAAAAGATAAAGTAGAGTGTAATAATATATAAGAAAATTGTAGTAGATTGAAATACAACTAAAAAAATAATGGAGTGGCTATCACCTGAATCATACAAAATATAACATATTATAGCATAAATATAATCCAAACTTGTTATCATGCCAACAACACTCCTAACATCATGCTGTGTTAATCAGTATACACTAAGCTTATATTGGAATGGGGGCAGCAGAACCACAAAACTCTCACTAGCTACCAAAGATTGATCTCCATATAGATGAACCATTACCTCTGCTATAGCATCCCTTAATAAACACATAAGGTGGGGCTGCCCTAGGTCTCCCCATACAGCCTGGAGCTTTTAGCTCTCACATCAAAATGCATGTTAGGTCTAGCCTGTGAATAATCAACAACTTTATGTCATGTTTAGCCACAATAAAAACCCTATCTAGTCATCCTATAATATTGATCCAGATGTCTTTTACCATGTATAGCTCTAATAGACACGTACTTTGCGGATATAACACACAAACATTGCTCAACTATCACTCACAAAAATATACACAGATTAGCCTCTCCTGGAATCTTTAGGTCTAAACCTAGTCATCTTCCCACTATAGCGACTCCTAGAGGTCTCCCCTCAAAATCTCTTTCTACTAGGAAACTACCACTACTGAGTAGCTGCTTGATCATTCTTTATCAATTGAGCTTTCTCTCTCTCTCTCTCTCTCTCTCTACCATTTTAAAAGAGTTAGTAATTTATAGCTGTACTAAAGGCTGCCTTAGTTTATCTTTAAGTCGTCTAAAAAAATGATAGTATTTCTCTCCAAAAGTACTAACAAGATACAAAACAAACCTAGCTAATATAGTAAACTTTATCACATACTGCATTATAGTTAACATTTTTATTCCATTGATTTCACTTATATTTTTGGTGGGAGCTTGGTTTTTACAGTACGTAGTAATGGAGCCAAAGTTTTGGGTTGAAAACGTTAATAAATAATTTAATAGACTAATGATATATCCAGGGCCATCTTCATCCGAAAAATTCATTTTTCACTCAAAAATATAGTAATA
>NW_021350645.1:0-216 GCF_001605985.2 Dendrobium catenatum | reverse complement strand
TGGTTTTAGTTTAATCCATTCTTTAGTTTCTTTTTTTTGGCATTTTCTCTTTGGTTTGTCTTAGAGACATTGAGTTTCTTTTTTCCTTTTTGAGAGTGGGTATACTCAAGCTTTGTAAAGGGCTGATGAGTGTCTTTTATTTATTCACTAGATGTTACTTTTTGTTTAATATATTTGACACTTTCTCCTCTCCTATAGATGCAAGTAAGTGATTAT
>NW_021350644.1:0-272 GCF_001605985.2 Dendrobium catenatum | reverse complement strand
GAGGACAGTCCCCACCACGCTACAAGAGCGTGTATAGGGCTTACCTGTCGCGTCGCACCTATCGTGCCGGATTTCCCCCCACCGTGCTACATGAGCGTGTATAGGGGGTCCACCGGCGCATTAAGTGCGTCGAGGGCGTGATTTAAGTCAGGAACTTATACCTTGAAGTCTGACGGTTGCTCGTGGATCGAGGCAAGGGAGGCTCTTGGACCGAGGTAGGAGGGCAAGCATTTGCAATTAATGATTATTAATTAAAACTATAACTAATTCTT
>NW_021350643.1:0-213 GCF_001605985.2 Dendrobium catenatum | reverse complement strand
ACTGGACTTCAGCCCGACCTTCGTCGGACCACCGCCCGGTTGCCGCGCGCCGCCACCTTTTCCCGGCCGACGATCACTGTCGGACATCCGCACAACCGTCAGACTTGCTGTAGGTGTCGTGATGATGGGAGCTTGTTTGGAGGTTCGGTCAACTAGAAGGAGCTTTTAAAGGTTTGAAGGCTACAGAGTTTGGAATTCCATTTCACCCAAATG
>NW_021350642.1:0-333 GCF_001605985.2 Dendrobium catenatum | reverse complement strand
CCAAAAGCCTCCTTTATGAATGCACACATCATCCCAATCATTATTTTCCATAGGATTTCCAAAACCCTTTTCGGAAAATCAACCCAGCAGCTTGCGGAACCAAGGCACCAGCAAACAGGCGGAAATTTCAAAGCAGCACAGTAACGGGAAAAAGCATCCTATTTCGGAAATCAGCCCCTTATTAATTCTGAAGGAATAGATACATGAAACATTGGTAACTCATGGCACCAAGGAGCCATAAAGCAAGTAGCCCGCCAGAATCCAAAGCAGCAAAGCATCGGGAAAACAAAGACTTGCTGAATTCCCAAAGGAAAATCAATAACTTCCCAATGA
>NW_021350641.1:0-228 GCF_001605985.2 Dendrobium catenatum | reverse complement strand
TTTTACTGATAGATGCCTGATTAGTTTATTTGGTGAAGTAATTTTAGAAGGAAAACGAATGAATAATGTTTACATGTTAGACCTTGATTGCGTAGATAACTCAAAATTATTGTGCTTGAAAACAATAGTTTATGACTCGTGGCTATGGCATAGGAGACTATGCCATGCTAGTATGAAAACTCTTAGAAATTCACTCAGAAAAACCTAGTTAGAGGTGTACCTAAGTTA
>NW_021350640.1:0-213 GCF_001605985.2 Dendrobium catenatum | reverse complement strand
GGGATTTTGCCTACGACCGGATATTCCTCTGCATCCGGTCGGAGGACGTAATAATTGTTCCTTGCTCTAACCATTAAAAAAAAACTCTCAACCTTTTCGTTTTCCTCAGCTTTTTAGCTGTTTGTTGGTGTAAAAAAAATAGCAAATATGTTTTTTTTAGTGTTTGTCTGAATGCTTTTTAAAAAATGAAAGCTATTTGGACGCCGTGTTTCA
>NW_021350639.1:0-325 GCF_001605985.2 Dendrobium catenatum | reverse complement strand
CTCTCCCGGTCTGATGAACTCAAGTGATTCAGATTAGAGTTTTCTCAAGTGGTTAAAGATCAAAATACTACCTACGTTCGGTACTATTAATCAAATCCAAAACCTGCAAATCCTTCAATAAATCCGTAAAGTACAAAGCGAGGATCGAAGGAATTTTTCTTCAACAAGTCCACCAAAGCACAAAGCAAAGGATCGAAGAAAACTATCCCAAAGTTCATGAAAAGCCTTAGGCTGAACTAAGTGGATTCCGTCATCAACAAGACCGTTATGCTCAAAGCTAAGGACCGATGACTTCTTGCCACCGACCTAATACAAACCTAAGGGT
>NW_021350638.1:0-320 GCF_001605985.2 Dendrobium catenatum | reverse complement strand
TTAATTGTGGATTATTGTTTCTCTCCATAACATTACTTTTTAATTCTATGTTGTCAATTTGATATTGTCCCGTTAATCTAGTTGTAACCGCATGCCTTACTTAATTTCGACTTGATAATTCTGAAAACCTAACTTGGGTAGGCATTAATTCTATAACTAGCAAAGCTTTAACAATCTTATATTAAAATCCCCAAGCAGTTCTTGTCCATTGCATGTTGTTTCACATCACAGGACTTGGTAACCGACCCGCAAAATAGGAGTGACGAAAGGTTGGGGCAAAAATATAGGTACCAAATTACAAAATATAGACTACAGAAATA
>NW_021350637.1:0-280 GCF_001605985.2 Dendrobium catenatum | reverse complement strand
ATCAACTTGCAGACATCTTCACTAAACCACTAGCCTTTGATACTTTCAGCTCTTTAAGGATCGGGTTGGGTGTGATTGACATAAATGCATGAAAACTTTTTATTTTCTTCTGTTTTTCTTTTGCTTTTTTTTTTCACTTTTGTTTCCTTTTTGTTGTTTTAGCTTTTTTTTGTGTTTTACTTTTCTTTTTCCTTCTCTTTACTTAGTTTTCATAGCCATTGCTAATATGGTATTATGAAAGTTAGTTCGGGATGTTAAGCCCTATGAACTTAGTCCCAAG
>NW_021350636.1:0-691 GCF_001605985.2 Dendrobium catenatum | reverse complement strand
CATGAGTTCTTCTAAGTTTTAAAAGATTTGAAAAGAGTGGATAACTTGCTTTTTAGTGGGCTCATTTTATGCCTCTTGTCACTTTGATTTTCTTTTTGAGCATCTTTTGATTTTTGATACACTTTTTGTGTTAACTCTTTTTATTCTAATTTGGCGTCTTTGCCACTTCACCCCCCCTTTTTTTTTTAATTTTTTCAAGCTAAATTCTCTTTTACAATCTCCTAAAAATGATTATTAGTTGTGAGTATATCTTCCAGCTATTAGAGAATAGGAGCTCTCTCTCTAACATAGGGAATAACTAGTCACAAAACACAATCAAAATCATATGATATGTGCAATGGCAAGATTTCAATTAACTTGAAAGATATAAAAAGTTTGGACATTATATATAGGATAGATTATTGTATCAAGAAAAAAAAAAAAGAAATGTTAATTTCAAAAACTACTGGTTAAAATGAGCTAGACTTTTGTTTTAGAAAGGAACAATTATACCTACTAAAAGAGGTTAAAAGGAGGGAAAACATCAACGGTGTTTCTCCCTTTAACTGATGTAGAGATGCAAATCATTGGCATTTAATATCAAAATCTAAAAGCTTGAAAAATCATCATATAGAAAACCAGAATAAAAATAAAAAAAGATCAAATAACTAAAATAACAAAACACTAGTACGAAAAACAAAACCAACATTAA
>NW_021350635.1:0-252 GCF_001605985.2 Dendrobium catenatum | reverse complement strand
CATAAACTCGGAAGCCCGAGTTGCAACAATCTCCCCTTTTTTAATGATGTCAAATAATATTGGTTGACTTTGCAAATTAAAAGAAAAATTTCTCCTAAACTCCCCCTCAGTAAAAGAATTAAATTAAAAAATAGGGGAAAGCTTCCTTTTTTAAATTTTTTTTTTAAAAAAAAGATAAATAAATAACATCAAAAATTAAAACAAAATGCAATAAACTACAATACTTTCTCCCCCTTTGACATTATCAAAAAG
>NW_021350634.1:0-210 GCF_001605985.2 Dendrobium catenatum | reverse complement strand
GTCACTTTCAATGATTATGCCTTGAAATCCTTGCACCTGATCCTTGATCATATCATTGACTGAAGCTATTGCTAGATACTCAAAATAAGTGATATCCCAATGCATATGAGATATACAATAAGCTATAATTAATCTTCCTTTATGATCTCTAGCCACTCCTCCAATACCTCCTATATATGAATGAAATAATGTTGCATCTACATTCACCTT
>NW_021350633.1:0-398 GCF_001605985.2 Dendrobium catenatum | reverse complement strand
TAATAAAGAATATCCCTTTAAAAGAGAAAGCATAAGAAAAATATTCAAATGCTTGGCTGAGAAAGATATTTTGACATTCCCATTTAAAAAGAGAAAAAATGAAAAAGGACAAATAGAACATCCACTATATTGCCCATTTCACCGATGTATTGGACATACACTTGAAGATTGTTTTGTGTTCAAGGACAGAGTGGATATCCTTATGGGTAGTGGGAAGATCTAGCTCCAGGACAGTGACTTAGTACAACCTTTGGGCAGGGCTACTCAGACAGTGCAGAGGATTTCAAACTCCAGCCACGGTGATAGTCAGACTTACAATCAGGGCAATAGTGGCAGATCACTCCACAGTTCTGAGAGAGAATGGCAACTAGCACTCTCTAAGAATACCTAGCAGATGA
>NW_021350632.1:0-221 GCF_001605985.2 Dendrobium catenatum | reverse complement strand
ACCTCAGCACAAGAGTGCTCTTTCTAGGGCGAAGAAGGTTACAAAGTTCATCTACAATCACTCTTGGGTCTTAAGCTTGATGAGAAAGTTTTCAAAAAAAGAAATCATTCGCCCTGCAACCACTAGGTATGTTCTTAATTTTGTACATTGCAAATCATTCCTACTGTATGTTCATAGTTCTTATATTTGTGCACTGTGAATCTATAGGTTTGCCACCTCCT
>NW_021350631.1:0-321 GCF_001605985.2 Dendrobium catenatum | reverse complement strand
CTCCAATTGGCGTGCAGCTATGTCTGTTGAATTCTACGCCCTCCAAAATCAAGGCACTTGATCCCTCACACCACCACCTCCTAATCAACCTATTATAGGCTGCAAATGGACCTATCACCTCAAACTCAAATCTAACGGTACCATTGATTGGTACAAAGCTCGACTTGTAGCTCAAGGCTACACTCAACAATTCGGCATACACTTCAACAAAACCTTTAGCCCAGTAGCCAAAATGCCCACCATTCGACTCCTCACCATTGCTCTCCACAATAATTGGCATATTATTCAATGTGACGTCTCTAATGGCTTTCTCCACGACAC
>NW_021350630.1:0-309 GCF_001605985.2 Dendrobium catenatum | reverse complement strand
AATTGTTCAAAAGTAAAGCACCTCTTTTTCTCGACCCATCTACTCCCCTTTTTCATGCCTCGAGATACATGTTAGAAGATTACAAAATTCACTTCTAAAAGTAAAGGTTCCAAAAAGACAGTCATCAAAGCCAGTGTTCAAGCCCGAAGAAAGGTACGTCTTTATTTTCAGTAAATTTCAATTATTTTATTATTAATTATTAAATGTACTTTTTAATCCTTGTTTTTCTTGTTTTCTTGTCTTTATTTGCATGAACTGCGAGGAATTGTACTGGTCGAGAGAACAAAAGGACAAGGAGCTAATGACGTC
>NW_021350629.1:0-343 GCF_001605985.2 Dendrobium catenatum | reverse complement strand
CCCGTACGAATTGTATTCGTCCCATATGATCAGTACAAAATTTTTAAGATCTCCTCAAGTGTGTGTGTGTTTATTCACTCAATTATAATCACTCTCTCTCAACTTTAATTCATACAAAAAATTATCTCATGTTGAATTTGATTTGAAGTCTTCAGTAGTTTGGAGTTCGATTTTCTTAAAATATTAGTACACACAAGAGCAAAAAAAAAAATTTTAAAAAGTATTAGGAGATAACTATACATAAAATAAAAATATTTAGAATCATCAAAACTATTCAAGTTGCAAGATTATAAAACATGCAAATAGCAACTCTCTTAACAACCTAATCTTTCTCACTTGCATG
>NW_021350628.1:0-260 GCF_001605985.2 Dendrobium catenatum | reverse complement strand
CGGGGATGCACATAACAAATCATATGTTTGTAAAGAAGAAGAGAGAGCAAGCATTTACATACACTCTATAAGTTGAAGTATCCGATATTCAAAAGAGTTGTAGGACCCTAGGTTGTAGAAGACTGGTTTTTTATGATAAAAAAATATTTTTGATAGCATGTAGTTTCTAGAGAGAAGGAATGTATCATTTGATGTGTTCCTATTTGAAGGAGAGGTAGAGAGATGATGGGTTGGAAAAGAGAGAGAGAGAGAGAGAGAGA
>NW_021350627.1:0-282 GCF_001605985.2 Dendrobium catenatum | reverse complement strand
GGGCGTGACATACCATCTCCTTGCTAGGAGTGGCTTTGAGTTTTGGGCAATCTATTTTAATATGTCCAGGTTTCCTGCACTCATAGCAAATAATATCATTTGAAACCTTGACATTCTTATTAAATTTACCTCGATTCCATTGCTGGCGTTTCTTATGCTTCCTCTTCTGAAAGTTTCTGAATTATCTAGTCATTAGTGCGATATCGTCTTCATCCTCAGGTTGTGTGTGTTCATTCTTAAATTCCTCCACTTTTAGTGTTATGTTCTTCTCCCTTCATGGTT
>NW_021350626.1:0-246 GCF_001605985.2 Dendrobium catenatum | reverse complement strand
TGTAAAGGTGGACGAGAGAAAGGATGAATTGAAACTGCGTTGAGGCAAAAAGGTGCATTACCTTAAAGTGTATCTCGCTTTGAATTAAAATGCTAGATGGAGTTATTTTGGCAGATGCAAAACGAGGAAAAAATTCCTCATTTGCCTTTGATAGGAAGTTTTCGGAGGCATTCCTTTGAGGTTTCTTCACCAACACCTTTTGTCTCTTGCTTGAGGAGGCCATTGTCGATTTGAAGTCGAAAGGAA
>NW_021350625.1:0-407 GCF_001605985.2 Dendrobium catenatum | reverse complement strand
CAATTATCCTGGACGATCCATGCAAAAACCCTTGGTTTCTCCTGGATGATAAATATCATCCAATACAAATTCAGGGCGATGCTTTGGCCAAATTGGATCGGATAGCTCAAATTCAGGGTGATGCTCTGGACAATTTTCCTCTAATTTGAAATGATCAACCGGGACAATCGTGAGATCGTCCGGGATGATCAATCAAATTTTCAATCATCCAGTTTGCATTCAGAGTGATGCTCTGGTCCATCTTATGAGATTTGTACTCATCGGCCAGGACGATTTCCATATATTCCTGGATGATAAAGTCGACAACTTACAATTAATGAGCTCCTTTAAAGCTCTTCTATTTAAGAGCTCTTGTTCAATGTTTTTGATCATCCTTGGTTGCTGTCATGACATGAGAAAACCTAAAG
>NW_021350624.1:0-298 GCF_001605985.2 Dendrobium catenatum | reverse complement strand
GCAAGGGCCCTCAGACAGTTCAGATGGTTTCCAGTCCCAGCCACAGCCCCAGCCAGAGTGACAGTCAGGGCAGTAGTGGCAGTTTACCCCAGAGTTCTGAGCAAGAGTGGAAGTTAGCACTCTCCAAGAAGACCAGGAGGATGATAGACCGTGTAGTTCAAAGTTCAGAGGCAGTTGAGAGGAGGCCACCACAGGCTAAGTCGTTAGTTGCCCCTGCAGTTACTACTCCAGCACTTGTACCTTCTTTTTCTTCTCTTTATGTTGTAGTGCCTACTGAGCACATTTCTTTTTCTTCTGC
>NW_021350623.1:0-259 GCF_001605985.2 Dendrobium catenatum | reverse complement strand
GGAAATAAGAGCTCTCTTCCTCCAAAAGCTGCAGCCATAAGTCTCAAGCCCGTAAGAGTGGATGGGAATTTTCTCCTGAGCTTTTCTCCTCAAGTGCAGGCTGAAATTTCCCAAAACATGTAACAGTTTTTGCTCTCAGCTTTCTATTCCCAACCACTCAAATCTGAGAATTTTCTCTCAGATTTTTTTGGAAATCTGAGGCACGTTTCTCAGCTTTTCTCCTCTCTATTAAGGCTAGGCTTCTCCTTCAATCTTCTCT
>NW_021350622.1:0-212 GCF_001605985.2 Dendrobium catenatum | reverse complement strand
GATGCCGGCTGGTGGTCCGGCTTTGATCTTCGACGGCAAATCTACTGATGGATTCAATTCTCGAAGTTCGCATTTGATTTTGCCTTGTCTTTCTACAAGGAGTGGTAATCTGGTGATCAGGGAACCTCCGGTTTCGAAAATGATTTCCCCTGTTCTTGTTCTGGGTAAAGGAAAAGATATTTTGGATTCAAGATTGGAGACAGGTTCGCCTA
>NW_021350621.1:0-213 GCF_001605985.2 Dendrobium catenatum | reverse complement strand
CTCATTGGAGTGTTCATGGGCTTTTCATTATATATTTCGCATTTTTTTTCAGAATATCCTTTATGTTTTTCGTTTGGCTAAGAAATGTTTCATTATCCATTTATTTTACACTAAAACCAAAAAAGTAATTAAGCTCTGCCATCATGCTCATTTCAAACTCATTACTCAATTTTTTAGAAAATTCATCACATAAATTTTTATCTGAAGTTCCAA
>NW_021350620.1:0-220 GCF_001605985.2 Dendrobium catenatum | reverse complement strand
ATTAATATTAATGATTTGAGAAATTTATTATTTAAAATATATATTTGAGAAAAATGATGCATTATTTTTATTTTTCAAAATTGAGTGAAATGTTTTAAAACATAAATATTAAATATATTTTATGTATATTGTGATATTACTTTTATTGTATAGTTTTATGTTATTTTTATTTAATGGAGTGAATTTATTAATAAATTGTAAAGAAAAAGGGATTTTTTTT
>NW_021350619.1:0-290 GCF_001605985.2 Dendrobium catenatum | reverse complement strand
AGACATAAGGGAGCTCTCGACTAGGGCAATGAAGTCGACAAGGGAGGAGAAGTTTGATCAGAGAGCAAATCGGGATCTATGTGTATGTGGTTTCGACTCAATGAAGAGTTGACGTGGAAGGCTAGGGATCGTTGTGTTTCGAGTGCGACTACTACTCCTATCGTGGAGATTGGTTGTCGATTGAAGCTTAGGTTGAAGGATGATTTCTTGCGACTAGTGCAGAGAAAAATTGGAGGCATAAGTGAGGCGTTAGCTATGAGAGTTCGTTAGGGATGTTAAGCCCTATAGAA
>NW_021350618.1:0-414 GCF_001605985.2 Dendrobium catenatum | reverse complement strand
TTTCTACCCCTCTCTCTCTTTCCATTTTCTTATGCTTTGAAATAAATATGAAATGTGTTCAAAAGTGAAAGGTTTCAAAAGCCAAGCAACGAACCACTGTAAAAGCCCGAAGAAAGGTACGTCTTTATTTTCAGTAAACTTCAATTATTTTAGTATTAATTATTAAATGTGCTTAGTATTAATTATTAAATGTGCTTTCTAATCTATATTTTTCCTTGTTTTCTTCTCTATATTTGCATGAACTACTGGGAACAATACTGATCGAGTGGACAAAAGTATAAGGAGCTAATGACGTCAGTCACCTCTATCTAACCTGGTAGAGGTGCTACGGGCAGAACCACCGGGTCATAGCCCCCGGTGACTGTGAGTATTCTAAGCTTAGAAAACCTTTAGGGCCTCTTGATGTGGTTTGCG
>NW_021350617.1:0-316 GCF_001605985.2 Dendrobium catenatum | reverse complement strand
CAGTGTTCGGCCTTTCCCGGGTCGGGTCGGGTCTGGGTTGGCATTTCCGACCCGTTTACCTAACCGGGTCGGGTTAGGGTCGACCCGTTTGAACCCGAGTCAGTTCCGGGTTCGTCCCGAACCCGACCCGTGACCCGAAATTGACACCCATATGTATATGAATATTTTAATCATATTTATATAGAGATTACATTGTTTGGGTCACATTTAGAGAAGGGACGTTATGGAGAAAATTATGCGGTAATGTGAGCCTAATACTCTTATAGTTAAATTTTTTATGTATCTTATTAATTTAATTTATGCAGTAAACCGACGA
>NW_021350616.1:0-460 GCF_001605985.2 Dendrobium catenatum | reverse complement strand
AAGCAGTGCCGATGAGCAACATTAGGAAAGATTTCCCAACAACCTCTAACCAAACCAGCATGCCTGTCTGATATGATACAGAGATTGGGCCTGCTCGCAACTAGGGGTAGTAGCTCATTCAACTGTCTTAGAAACCAAATCCACGATTCGTTACACTCTGACTCAACGATAGCAAATGCAAGTGGATATAGACCATTATTAGCATCCATTCCGATCGCAGTTAATAATGTCCCCCGATACTTACCGAGGAGGAATGTGCCATCAAGACAAAGAATTGGTCGGCAATAATTCCACCCAGTAATAGGACCAAATGCCCAGAATAGTCTTTGAAATCTATTTGTCTGTGTGCTTTGAATTCTATATACCGTTCCAGGCATTGCAGAGGCAACAGCATCCATGAACAAATTAAGAGTGCGATAAGATTCCTCCCAACTGTCAAAAACTACTTTTATTGCCTTCC
>NW_021350615.1:0-234 GCF_001605985.2 Dendrobium catenatum | reverse complement strand
ATTCTCAACTTGTAATAAATCAAGTACTTGGAATTTATAAAGTTGGCAAAGTTGAATTAGCCCACTATCACCGACGAGCCCTCGAGCTTCTGAAGAAAGTACCAAATGTCAAAATGGCTCGAGTTCCTCAAGGACAGAATGCTAAAGCAGATTGTCTGGCCAAATTAGCCAAAGAAATGGCGAACATCAATGAGGAAAGTCCTATATTCATCGGGGTTTACACTCGTAGGGTCT
>NW_021350614.1:0-502 GCF_001605985.2 Dendrobium catenatum | reverse complement strand
TTGGCGGCAAAACCACTCGGTTCAAAGGGCCCCGGGTAATAACCGTTTATCCTGCGGTGCCATTTGGCGGCGAACCGCCGGTTAGAGGACACGTACCATGTCCTTATTGGCAGGAGATTGGTTGAGAATGAATCCTGATGATATTTTCGACTAGGCATTTGGCTCTTTGTAAGCTGAAGTTATATTTAAATTTGTCCACCACGGCAGACTGTTGCGGAGGGTGAATAGATTTTGCTTTAAATGTTTAATGGTTAGATTTCCATCTTTAAATATTTTTGGAATTTTCTGGATTCTGAATGATTTTTGGAATTTTTTGGGTTTTTAGATTTTTGTGGAGTTTTTTGGGTTTTTGGATGGAGCTTGGAAGACATTTGGATATTTGGGAGTCATTTAAAATATTTGTGAACCCCTCCGGTAGAGATAAACATTCAACACGGCCATCATCGGGGTATTTGGGATCATTTCCATTTAAAGCTTGAACCTTGTCGACTCTGTCTGGCTG
>NW_021350613.1:0-253 GCF_001605985.2 Dendrobium catenatum | reverse complement strand
TAAATTAAGATAAAATTAGGGGCTGGCCAATTAGGATTTCATTTTTTTTATTAAGGGTTGAGACTTGACTAATTAGAGTCCTTAAGTGAATTTTTTAGATTTAATATTATTTTTTAGTAAATTATTTTAGGCTCTAGGTCAATTATAGGGGAGAATTTTGAAGCTCCTAATTGGTGGATAATATGGACACCAAATCCAGTGAAATTTGGGCCATGGGATCACCTGATCTCAAGGTTCAAACACACTGAATTTG
>NW_021350612.1:0-321 GCF_001605985.2 Dendrobium catenatum | reverse complement strand
GAGATTTACTAGAAAGGGAAGCCATTTACTTATAACATTTAGGCTCTTTGAGCCACTTTATGAACTTTCTGTGCTTTGCACAAATTTCAATCACTTGATACACTTTGTGTATCTTTCACTTTTGGCGCTTTGCGCATCTTTTCATTTCTTGTAACTGGTTTCATTTTCCAAATCTCTAAAGAAAACTATTTCTCAGTTGTAAGATCATCTTCCAAGTACAAGAGAAGAAGACTTACTTCTCTTGGACGAGGAAGAATGGTCTACAAAACAAATCCTATCCTCTAATAAGAATGAATAACATGATTAAGAAAATTATGAAGT
>NW_021350611.1:0-724 GCF_001605985.2 Dendrobium catenatum | reverse complement strand
GAGATGAGAAGAAAATTGAAGTGAGAAATATGGCAGGAATGCTCTAAATTTAAAGAAACGACCACATCATATAGGATGATCATAGAATCATCCAGGATAATCTGGTTCAATAATTATGTATAGGCAGATTGGTCAAAAAGTCGATCCGATCATCCAGGCCGATTATATATCACCCGGGACGATTAGACACAGACAATCGTCCTGAGTAGTCAGGCTGGACGACTGTTGAAAAAATAGATCATCCAGGCCGATTAGGTGTATCATCAAGGACGATGCTCAATAATGAATTGTACTGGCCAAATTTAAAACATTTTAAATCATGCGCCACGTGTAACGTCCAGGACGAACAGTGGATCGGCCAGGATGATTGTCCAAAAATGGATCGACTTGGGAGATTTTAAAGATTTTAAAGGTATTGACACGTGGATCATCCAGGATGATCTGGTGTATCGGACAGGACGATTTTCATAAAAGCATTGGCCAAGAAGATAATTTTATAGACCAAGACGATCAAGATGATTATAATAGAGTTCGATTAGATCATCCAGGAAGATGAATTTCAACAAAATCAAAAAAGTTCAGTAGATAGATTTCGAACAAAGATAGTCCAATCGTCCAAGACGATAAAAATATTGGCCAGGACGATGTGACAAAATTGGGAAAACCAGGGAAAGATGGAGATGATCTGAGAGAGTCCACAAACAATAAAACCAATCTAAAAACA
>NW_021350610.1:0-398 GCF_001605985.2 Dendrobium catenatum | reverse complement strand
AGATTTTCTAATGAAATTAATTTTAATTTATAATTTTTGTTAAAGCACTATTAAGAATAAAAATTAATGAATGTCATAAAGTCTAACACACATTTCAAAAATACTTAAACAACAAAACATTAAAACATATATTGATATCGAATGAAGATATTATAATTAAGTTTAAGATATCAATAAAAATACAACTAAAACAAGAAAAATACAACAATCTAAAGGAAAATAACAAAAACATAAACCACATAAACACATAACAAACACTTAAACTACAAAGAAACATAGAACAAACACAACAATCATTCAGATGGACCCTGATCTAGAGGAGGAGGGTGGTGTTGCACCAAAGAAGTTAAAGTAACTACTTATCATAAGCATGTTGGTATTTATGTTATTTATCTGAT
>NW_021350609.1:0-238 GCF_001605985.2 Dendrobium catenatum | reverse complement strand
TTCCCAAAGCCAAAAAACAAAAGGTGGGAAGGGCTAAACTATTAAAGCAAAATTCCATACAAGTATGACATTCAAAAGTAAAAGCAAGGAAAAAAACAAGGAAAAGCCCCTTTGATTCGCAATGAGGCCCTCCCCAAAACCATGCCCTCGGAGATCCAGTGATGCCTAAAGAACAACTCCAGCGGGGGGAGATACCTATAAAGGGGTTAAACACGCCCGGAGGCGGAAAGATATCCCA
>NW_021350608.1:0-1409 GCF_001605985.2 Dendrobium catenatum | reverse complement strand
TCTTAGGGTACTCAGATTCTGATTTTGCAGGATGTATGATAGATAAAAAAAACACCTCTGGTACCTACCAATTCATAGGACAATCATTAGTTTCATGGTCCAGTAGGAAACAAAACTCAGTAACACTTTCCACAGCAGAGGCAGAATATATTGCAGTAGGAAGTTGTGTTGCACAGGTACTATGGTTAAAACAACAAATTATTGATCTTGGACTACCTGTTGGAACCATCTTGATAATGTGTGACAACACAGGTGCAATTTGCATCTCTAAGAACCCAATTCAGCACTCCCGAACAAAACACATAGACATTAGACACCATTTCATTAGAGATCACGTTGCAAAGGGAGATATAGAATTGCATCACATAGCTACAGGATATCAACTAGCTGACATATTCACAAAACCTCTAGCTTTCGACACCTTCAGCACCTTGAGGAGTAGATTAGGCGTCATAGATATAACTGCATAAAAAAAATAAAAAATAAAAATTTAAATAGGGCTGCTCCTGATCATCACACACTCACCACACAACAACTTTGACCTTGACTGTTTATCGTACTGTACGATACACATATCGTACAGTACGATACATCCTAATCTACATAACGTCCACTAACAAGCAGATTTCGGCTCTGTTGATCGTACGGTACGACCCACATCGTATTGTACGATATGCGTCCGACATTATTGCCTATCGTATTGTACGATATCTCCTTTTCGTACAATACGATACACGTCAGCAACGGATTGGGACGAATTAAATCCGGTTGGTACGACATTACTTAGTATCGTACTGTACTATACTTACCTTTCGTACGGTACGATACACATCAGCACAACGAATAAATATGATTTAAAGCTGTTTGGTATAATATTTATTATGAATCGTACTGTACGATACACATGTTCGTACATTATGAAACTTTTGGTCAAAAGTCGTACTGAGGTCCTCGGGACGATCGAAATTCGTCTGATCGTATTATACGATATTTATCGTACTGTACGATTTGACTGCCTTTTCCCGAAACGACCGGTCAGGATATTGATTGAATATCGTACTGTACGATTCGAATTCGTACTGTACGATTGTCAAAATTTTCTATAAAACCCCTTTGCTAAGCCATTCCTTTCACTCAAATCTTTCCTCACTTACTCCTTCACCTAGTTTCTTGCCTTCTTGCAATGTCTAAACGAGGTCGGTTGACTGCTGGAAGCTCATCCTCGTCAAGTCGCTCACCTGCTCATTTTCTGAATACTAAAAATGAGGAAGCCTACCACAAGTATAAAGCCTGTAAAATTTCTCCTTCCAAAATGCTTAATCAGGCTACTCTTAATTTCGAGGTAATTGACCTCTTCGCTTCCACCACCTTTCAATTCCTCCTCACCCTGGCATTTCCCTACAATTCTG
>NW_021350607.1:0-411 GCF_001605985.2 Dendrobium catenatum | reverse complement strand
AATTTGTTATCATCAAAATTACATGCTAGGGTTTTTAGATTACAACAATCTCCACTTTTTTTATGATGGAAAATTTTTTTTGGATGAAATAGTTAGTTAGTATTATTCAAAGGATTTTTTTAATTTAATGTAAAATAAAAATATTAAAAAAATAAAAAAACCAATGTAAATAGAAACTGCACCATATGAACTATTTAATAAATATAAATAGACATACAATCAACTAACTTTTACTCCCCATTTTGGTATCACCAAAAAATGATGATCAAGTACACCAAAGCTGGATTTAGGGCACAAAGTTCGAAAAAACATAAAGAAGGTACATAACACTTAAATTCTAAAAAAAGGTATCTAATCAAGTGATGGTGGTGGCCGAAGGTAATTATGAATGGAAGAAATTATTCCCCAAAC
>NW_021350606.1:0-1009 GCF_001605985.2 Dendrobium catenatum | reverse complement strand
AAATTCCTCCTAGTGTGGGTAGAGAACCCTTTGTCCTTTCACACTCTCCTAGGGTGGGCAGAGAACCCTTCGTCCTTTCATACTTTCCTAGTGTGGGCAGAGAACCCTTCATCCTTTCACACTCTCCAAGTGTCGGCAGAGAACCGGATCTCTTTGACATATCTTCTCACAAGAAATCTAGAAGGAAGAAAGAAAAAGAGTGATGTAATCACAAATCATAAGTAGGAAATCTTATCTTTGAACACCAAGCGAAGCATTCACGCTCCAGTGGTAGAAATCCTTCTTTGAATGCTCTTTCTCACTCTCTCCTTGACTCTTCGTCCAATAGGCACGTAGATCAATGAGCAATAAGATTGGGTGGCAGTCTAATTTGGACTATATATACAAAGGACAAGAAAAACTGCCTAAAAACTGTAAGTTTTCAATTCTATACGCAGTGGATCGTCCCGTACGATCATGGATCATCTAGGACGATTTTACTTAAAGTGTCGGAAACGATCCTAATGTATATTGGTACGAAGTATGTTCGTACACGCTCAACATCCCGTACGAACTAGGTTCGTCCAGTACGAATCGGGTATTCCATAGGTCGGTTCCCAAATTTCTACAGGACGGAACCAACTGTGGTAAGTCGGTTCAGTTCGTCCTGGGATGAACGTGTTTCATCCTGGGATGATTTTATACAGAGAGTTTCATCCAGGGATGAAGGTTCACTTCGTCCTGTACGATCTCATACAGAGAGTTTCGTCAAGGGATGAAGGTTCACTTCGTACTGTACGATCTCATACAGAGAGTTTCGTCCAGAGACGAAGGTTCATTTTGTCCTGTACGATCTCATATAGAGAGTTTCATCCCGGTATGAACCATGCTTTTTGTTTGGATGAACAGTACAAGGTGAGAATCCAGAGACGTTTATCCCGGGACGAATACAAAATTCATCCTGGATAATTAGGACTTAGAAAATTTTCTACCCGCCTGTTCGATCCATTGCTCCCTAGGGGTTAATTGA
>NW_021350605.1:0-592 GCF_001605985.2 Dendrobium catenatum | reverse complement strand
GGGTATCGGCCCGCTGCCACGTCAGTCCCTCAGCGAGTCTACCAGCAACTAGCCCCACAGGTGCATGAGATGGGTATGGTGATAGGAATGATAAGACAAGTATTGTTTAAGCTAGTTTGACCTGATTTGTAAGTTCACTTTAGGCACGTAATGGGTTTTAAGAGCCATAAATGGTCAAAATTGATGATTGAGTATTAGATTAGGATATGAAATTTTTATTTGATATATATGGTACAGTTTTGTGAGTTGAAATCTTATATTGATATTAAGAATAAGACTTGTTATAATTATGGAAGCCAAAATTAGGCTAAGGGCTTGAAGAGGGCTTTGGTTAACTTTTAAGCTTAAGTTACGGATGGATAGTGTTGCGTGCGAGAATATACGCGGCGGTAGAGTTTGTAAATTCGCGTCCTAGCGTTACACGAGTATTTCGCACACAAACAGAAAAGAGAAAGTGAACACCAAGGTTTTTACGTGGAAAACCCAAAAAATGGAAAAAACCACGGGGCCTCGCCCAGTTGTAAAATTCCACTAGTGATTTTGCAGATTACAGAAGGCTGATTCGTCCCACAAGTTGGGATAATCATAATAC
>NW_021350604.1:0-499 GCF_001605985.2 Dendrobium catenatum | reverse complement strand
GGAAACAATGGCAGGCATCTCAATATTCCATCTGCAGGTTATAATTTTGTACTGTTAATTAATTATACATTTTTGTATAAAAGAAATAAAACATAAATATGCTATAACTGTTAATTTTCTAAAAATAAGATATTCAGGAGATGAAAAAATGTTAGGTTGCTATATACCTGCAGGAGATCAATGACCAGATCAGACCAATCAGACTGGAATAGGTGTTCGGGTTGCGAATAAGCTTTCTCCACACCATTATTAGTATCAGCCTTGTCATGACACTCGTCGGCGGCATCGCCGCCGCCGCCGTCGCCGTCGCACTTGCTTTCACATCTTCCTCTTGCATCTTCTCTTCGTCGCCAGCTTCGGGCACACCTTCCCTATCTCTCATTACACCCCTGTTCCCGAAGCTGAAGTCCCCCCTCTCCAAAAACTCATCTTTCCGACCATCCCCTGCAAAAAAAATTCAAATTTTCACAACCAGCTGAACTAAAAAAGATCAAGGTTA
>NW_021350603.1:0-219 GCF_001605985.2 Dendrobium catenatum | reverse complement strand
ACGACGGAACCATGAGATCTTGATCGGGTCCATCATCCATTCCCCCACCATCCGCTTTAAGTGCTAGGTGGTGAAATTTCCTATTTTAAATATCAAACTTTTCAAATCTTTCCAAATACCCAAATCCAAACCCAATTCCCAAATCCAATCATTGCTGCTACTATATGCCAGATAACACGTATACTCTACGTATCTGATTGATGACTAGCCTTAATCGAA
>NW_021350602.1:0-204 GCF_001605985.2 Dendrobium catenatum | reverse complement strand
TTGGAATTTTAGGTGGATTTTAATTCTTTTTTGAAAAAATTTCTAAGTCATGAGTTTTATTGAAAATTTTGGCAGCACTCCGGCGTCGTCCCCGCGTAGGGGGCTGCCTCGGAGTGTGTAAGGCCTTCCCGCCTGCCAAGAAAGGCAGTCACGGTAGGTGTCGAATGACACCGCGGCCGCAGTTCCAATTCCCGCTCGCTAATA
>NW_021350601.1:0-879 GCF_001605985.2 Dendrobium catenatum | reverse complement strand
TAGGCAACTACAATCCAATCTCTAACCGCCAATCACTAACTCTCTCTAATATCTCACCACAAGACACCCATATATCTCCTTCGCTGTCAACATCCAATATCTCACCCACTCTCACAATATTATCATCTTCTAAAATGACTCCTACGATATCTCAAAGGTACACTACACTTTGGCATAACTATATGAACTTCCTCCCTCCAACTCACCGCATTCTCAGACACCGACTGGGCAAGCGATTTCTGAACCCAATGCTCCACATCAGGTTATTGTTCCTTCCTCGACAATTTCATTATCCCCTGGATAGTCAAGAAACAACAAACAGTAGCCCGATCTTCCATCGAGGCAGAATACCGCGTGCTGGCTGCTGCACCGCCAACTTTATATGGCTTCAATGTCTCCTCTCAGACTTCAATCTTCCACAACTAATGTCAACAGACATTCAATGCGACAATACATCTGCATTCGCCCTAGCCAACAACCCTATTTTCCACACCATGAGCAAACACATCGAGGTTGATTTTCACTTCATATGTGATCACATTCATATATAGGAAGTCCGTGTAATACCCATCAACACAGAGGACCAGATCACATATATCCTAACCAAACCACTACCTAGACCAAGATATCACCTCCATTCCAAGCTCACTGTTCAACCCTCACCGTCAGCTTGTGGGGAAGTAAAAGCAGCATCCACTAATCACACAGATGCAACATCGCCGCTTGGCAGTATCTAGGGGTGCAAACGAGTCGAGTTGAGCTGGAGCTCGGATTGCCAACTGTTGAAGTGGCTCGTACTCGACTCGAACATTATTTTTTTGGCTCGAGCTCGCCTTGTTGGCTTGAACTCGAATAAGGTGCTCGAACTTGACTCATTTG
>NW_021350600.1:0-9055 GCF_001605985.2 Dendrobium catenatum | reverse complement strand
ATTAAACGTGGAGAGAGGGAGATGGCATCATAAATATTAATTTTGCTGGCAACTTCCTAGGTGGGCTAGAACATTGTAATCAACCTTAAGGACGACAACTCGTAAACCGGAGGAATTAAAGGAATTCTGTTGCTGAGGGAATCTGGATTTAATTTTGAATGAAGATTGCTTGCCTTGTCGAGGGGGTAACCCTAGGAGGTAAGAACTTTACCACCTTCGGAGTTGCACCTGCTCGATCCTCGGGCGGGCAAACTAAAGCGGTGTCTACACTCACTGTAGGCATTGGATCGTCGTTTTCCGAAAGAGAGTCAGAATCTGAAAATCTATCTCGATGGACTTCCTGAAAATTAAATTGGGGGAAATCATTTCTGATAGTTAGCTGTCACATAAGTAGGGTTGCGAGCATATTGCTTGATACACAGTCGATTCGCGAAAAGGTCGTTTGATTGACATCGTAAGATTTGTTTCATTAGGAGTTTGATAACAGGAGAGTCATCAATTTGCATTTGAGATTATGGTTAACTCATCAGAAAGAAGTAGAAGGAGTTTATTCATACTTTTGACCCTTCGCTTTGATCGGGGCAAAGTAAAAGTCCAGATAACAAAAGAGGGAAGGGTTTTAACACCAAACCATCCACCAGTTTAATAGATCTCTCATCCGCACACTTCTCTCATACAAAATCAAATTTCTTTTCTTTTACATTTTTCCAGTAGTTCCTAATACTACTGGAGAGGAAGTTGCTCAACATCCTTCCTGCGAAGCGTCCAGGTCAACCTTCCTCCACACCGGGGCTGGGCTATCATAGTCAAGCTATTGAGAAAGACGAAAAGACTTGTTAATCGATTTTAAGTGCCCGGGACAAGCAATGTCCAACCATCTTCAACAAGCAAGAGTTAAGGAGGATTAACCTGGAAAAGGTTTATTGAAGCCTTTTCTGGATCGACCAAGTATTCTTTAGGTTATTATGATGTTTCTTGGTGTAGTTTCCTCTCAAGCAATCTTTTGACCAACACAGTCTCAAGAGAGGGTGACTAAGCTCCTGTGGTACGGCAATACTTGGGGATATCTTTCCTTGCTCTCATCTCAGAGCTGCCTGGCTTTTCAGGCAACATGAAAATCAGCGGTTTCTTTAACAAGCTCTTGAAGATCTTTCTTACGACTCCTTTTAAATGGATATAAGGCTTTGCCAAATCTATCTCTGAACGGAAATGAAGGCGGGATCTTAGTATACTGAGGACTATCTGAAAAGGGCTGCTATCTGAGGTGGCTTGTGGTTCGAGGTGGAGGGCTAGGGGATGACTGGACTAACGCACTAGCCTCTTTCCTTTATCTACTGCTGAGACACACGCTTTTCTTTTCAAAAAGTTTTCCACCAACTTAGGACCACTTCTTATCTCAGACTGCTCTCGTAAGAATGGCATCGCTAGGAGCCTCTTCCTGCAAATTGCTAGCTTATTAGAAGTTTTTCAAAAAGTTTTAATAGGGGAGAGGACCTTCAGTAAGAAAAGCAACAGGGCCATGGATTTCTTCAAAAAAGAATCTCCACAGCATGTTGCTCTTGCAACTGCGGGTTCAGCACTTCATGCGGAGCTTTTGCCACCTCAAGATGTACGTGCAACCAGAGCTTCCCGGCTTTTTCTTTTCAACGCACGAGATCGCCCATGGGTGGTGCGTTGTTCGCTCCAGAAAATCTCTTAAGAAAGAGGTTTTCTAAGCTCGCAAAAGGTTCTTACTTGACCGTTGGGCCTGATCGCTACCATTCAAAAGCATACCGGATAGACTACTTAATAAATTGGCAAAATAGTAGAGCATCTGACTCCTCCTTGCACTTGAACAAGTTGCTTGGAATGGGCCAGATGCTGTCTCGATCTTTTCAATTCAGTAAAAATTTTAAGTTGGTGACAGAAGCCCTTTGGGTAAGAACTAAGTCATATTCTTGGGGTAAGGTCTACCCTTTGGGTAGACGTGGTTCCTTGCGAAAGAGTCTAAGACTCCCTTAACTGGTCCTCAATTAGTTGCTTTATATTCTTTCTGAGGCGGAATCGGAAGAGGCGGCTAGAAACTTTGGGGTAAACTGGAGGTGCTTCTACTAGACAGGAAGGGTCCAGGCGGTGACTCGAGAGGTTTGGAACTAAATTCTGCCTTTTTGGCCGTTTTTCCGTTGAGTTCTCGAGCTGGACTGCTGGATTTTAAAGAGACTCTTGCTGTGATTTATCCAACTTTTTCTTGCATCTCCCTAACTTGTGACATCATGCTTGCAAGCTGAGTCTCCAAGTTTTTTATGTGCTCTTCATCTTTGGCCTTTAAAGATCATTGATCTGACTCGCACATGTGAATCATCGTCCTTTGAACAATCGACGTTTGCTGGTTTCAATTTCTTTATTAGATCCCCTAAGTCTCAACCATATGATGCTACCAAATAATCATTTCATCTACCAAGGAGATCATCCAGCTCAGCGGTCAAAAGAGGCCATTCCCTCTTTAATTCAACAAAATATTTCTTATCTCTTGACCTATCTCCTCAAACCCGATCTGTCCCCAACTGACTTAGGATCAAGGGGTAGGTATCTTTGTATTCAGCCATATCGAATATTCTTCAGATATCCAGGCGGGCAATAATTTCTATAAGTTTTGGATTAGGAATCTGGCTGAGACTTTGTATCTGGCTTCATACTTCCATTTCTAGATCTGGTCAATTCTCTCTCTTCGACTATCCCAGAACTGGAAGTCAAAAGAGTGGCATCCTCTAGGGGAGAGGACATATACCTCGGGGGAGAAGCGGAGCTTTAAAGTTGATAGCTTCCTACATCTGGCAAGGTAAGGTCCCCAGACACCTGACTAGGGAGGCCTAGGATGACACTTTCGGATCTTGGGGATCATCAACTGGGACAAACAGGGATGGTGACTATCGATTCTTTGAACTAAACTGGCTGTGGGAACTGTCAACTGTAGCAACTTGGGGTACTAGTCTGGAGACCTCATCAATGTCAACGAAACTGGAGTGGGGTTGGTTCTGGAACTCGTTGGCGCTGGCCAAAATGAACTTAGAAGTTCTAGGAGGTGGTGGCAGACTCTCCAAATTAGTCCTCTTTGGCACCATATTTCCTTCAGGAGATTTTGGGGTCTTTTCCTTTAACATCCACAGGTCTTTGGATCTCATCCCCTTTGGCTTTAACAACTACTGGGGGCCAATCTCATACAGGTTTTATGTGGGGCAGCCGGGGGTCTAGCCAGTAGGAACGGTGGCTCTCTCGGACGGCCAGTCACACAACCTCCGTTTGAGAGGACGGAGGGCAGTGGGCACCCAGTGATATCCATCACGCAGTACAGATAGTGGCGGCTGCCCCTAACATATTTCTTGTTTCTCTAACATGTTGTGGAGTACGTTCTTAGCCCTCAGATGCCTCTTCTTTCAAACTTCTTTGGAAGCGATGTGAGATCTCTCCCTTCAATTTGTTTTACTATACTGCCTCCTTAGTTTGTCCCGTCTGTTGCAGCACAGGTATGAATTATGTTCTTCAAAGTCCTTGTCTCTGGATGTATTTTCTTTCCTGAGTCTTCTTAGTTGAATGTCGATCCGGGCATGGTGGGGAACGGCTATCCTAGATATCCTCTCCTCCCTTGAGCAGAAAGCTAAGGGGAAAAAGCGACTCCTTTCAAAGGGGAGAGGATGCAGGTTAATAGGTAGCTCCTCATCACCTCAGGTTTTCTACTTGAGCTAGTCTTAAAAGGTAGGACTCTCTTAACCTTAAGAGATCTTCTTTCTAAGTCTCCTCAATAGTTTTTCTTCTGATTTCTTAGTGCAAAGCTAACGTCCAGAACTAGACCCTTCCTCAAACAGATTTGACTTCAGTGGGAGACTCAGTAAACTGGTTCAACTGTTTTGGTGTCTCAGATCTCACATGGTGCACAGAAGTAGCTCCCACAATCAACTCAAGCTCAGGGTGGGATTCTTGGTGCATCCAATTGACTACCTCTGCCATCCATGTAAAAACTCAAGAGTATCAAAGCCCAATCCAAAAAACAACAGTTCTCGCCTTGGTCATTCAACAGTCGAAGACGAGTTCACGTCCAAAGTAAGATCACTTGCCAGCCATTGAATATTTTCTGAAAATTAAAGAATGGTTTGACATTAGATTTTCTTGAAGAAGAGTGTTTCATCGTTTTAAAACTTAAAGCTTGTAGGATAATCCCAACCTCACCACACATATCGAATGGTAGGACTTCAACACATATTAGTGGAGATAAAGGACTAAGTACTGCTTTAAAAGAAAAAAGAAAAAAAAAAGTTTAGAAGAGATCAACATATGTTAGCCCATAGTGTCATATGAGGTAGCATAGAGGTTTTGGATAAAAGGTTTTTTTTTTTTTTTTTTTTGTTTTTGAAAAGAATTTGAAGTTGAGTGATTTGAGATGGATTTCTACTTATAAGAACAAAACACAATGACGGAGTTTCCTCTTGCCGAAGGCTTATGGAACTTGGTAAGAACATCCAAAGTAACTCAACGGTCTAGCCTCTTTATTCTTGAAAGTTACAATGGAAAAGAGGTTAAGACTAGTGTATCTCAATCTTCTAATAATCAAAAGTCTTTTCTTTTCAATTTCAAAAGAGATATTTTGAAAGTGGCATTTATTAAAAAAAAATAATTTTCAAAACGAACATTTGCAGGTCCGATTTGACGCTGTCACCTCATAGGAAATCCTAGGCAGAGGTCAAATCGGAAACGAATAAATTAACAAACAACAAATTTTTGGGATGGTAAAACCTCTCTTTTGATGTTTAAGTTAATTTTAGAGTTGGCCATACCACTTCCAAAGGAAATTGATTGAGGGACCAACGGAAGAAAGGTAGTTAAGACAACCGATGAAACAAAAATTCTGACACTATTAAAGATGGGAAGAGAAATTTGTCCCACCGGCGTTGCCATTTTTTGTTGGTGAATTTTGAAATAACATTGTTTTGAAAAATACTAGTTTTCTTGGGAATTTTTAAGATTAAGGTTGAGTTTTCTAATTCTATCGGTCGAATCAACTCGTTAGAAAGATATATCACCCGAAGCGACGAAAATAAATTTTCGTACTGTGTTCAAGACTGAATTATGTAAACTCTCTTGAATAATTATGATCGGGTTCTAAGCGAAAACTTCAATATGGCCCCGAAGGAATAAAGTAGAGTTTCAGCTAAATAAACCCAATTACAATATTTAAGAAGTATGATCGTCGCATTTACATCCAAAGCTTATCGAGAAGGAGTATTCCCAAAGGGGAAATGACACCATCTAACGATAATTCTTTTAAATTGCCAACGACGGACGATCATTCTTTAACTTTCCCAAAGAAATTAATGAAGTTTTAAATCAATTTTAAAATCAGGTGCAGGTGTGGTTCCAAATCTCCTAACGAGCGCACGCCCTCGTAGTTAATTACACGTAGGGAGACAAAAATCTCCTACGAAACTTCCCGATTTAAAATGGTGGCAGAATTTTTGTTTTAGAGTTTCTACGAGTGTATCAAAGCATGAAATAGAATTATTGGAAATCAAAGGGAATGGGATCAAGATTGAGCAGTTATTAACAGATTCAAAGGAAGAGAGGTCGGGGAACTTTTGAGATCCGGAACCATCCGGAAAGTGTCCTACTATCTAAGTGTTGGGCTTTATGTTTTAGGACTGAAAGTAATTTTTTATTAGAGTTGAGCATTTTTTGAAATTTTGGATTATATTCCCGAAAATTTGGGTTTATGATCAAAGATTGCCCCGGATTAAATCTATTTTGGACACTGGACCACAGTCGTCTGATCCTAACTAATGCAAGTGCATAGGTCTGGACTACCCGGCCTGGATTGGGACCAGCTAACCACTTAGTCGATTAAAAGAGATGAGTCCGGTCTTTTATGAAAGAGTGGTGGGGACGTTGTAGATTAAAGTTTGGAGAGATTGGGGCCACATCTAGGATTTTCCTAATTGGCCCGTTCAAGCTTTATGTTGGGTGCTAAAAATGCTAAACTGATGCATTAAAATTTTTTGACTCTTTATAGTACTGTTTCTAATGCAATGCCTGCTGGGGCTCACCCGTCAAAATCGAGTAATGCTTGAATTTTTAAAAACAGGCTTAGAAAATAATTTTTTAGGAAGACTGGCTTCCCCAGGTCCGGCACTCGTCCTCATAGGTCAGACATCGGGACTCTACCGCAGGCGGGGAAGGGTCCTAAAGCAAGGAAAGAGTAATGCAGAAATATGCATGCGATCCCGGGGATTCGATCCCAGGCTAATTCCCTAGATTCGTTATCTTTCTATGTTATTTAGACTCACTAAAATTTTAGACTTTAAGGTTATGAGTATAAAAATTTTCACCACCCTACGAGGCCTCACGAGTCAGGAAAAAACAAAAAGCGGGCATACAATCGCCAAAAAACTAGTAACAAGAAGGTAGTCCTAAAGGCAATCAAATCATCACATCAAATATAAATTACTAATTAATAAATATCCATAGGCAAAGTTTCCTTGCTTATTATAAACAAACCAGAGTTTTTGCAGAAAGTTAAAGTGGCCAGGGCACCACTGACAACAACCCGGATTTCTAAACCTAGTAATGACGCAGGTAGTTTTGAGTGGGGATCTTCTCAACCTTCAATCTTCAAAATCCTCGATCTCATTCTTCTTTGGACTCCTTTTCTTCAATCTTCTTTGAATCTTCGTAGTGGATTACCCAAATGGGTAAGCAGGTGCACTTTCCTTTAAGGGGGACGGCTCACTCTTTCTCTTGGTAAGGAGGAGGTATGATCAATTTGGATTTCCAAATGGAAAGGAGTGTTCCCTAAAGGGGTAATCCTTTCCTCTTTTGGAATCCAAGCTTTGGATGTATGTCATTCCCAACTCAAAATTAACTTTCACACAACACTTGACAATTAGCACAATTAATTAATATCAAATAAATCTATGACTGCACCCTGTAGGGTTATCTAGCAATTAATATTATAACAAAGAGTTATTCCAAGAGTTGTATATGAGCATAAAAGAAAGTAAACCACTGGACAGCTCTTTTTATGATTTGGGGGCGCTTTAGTAGCTGAGCACCTAGTGCAAAGAGTTTATAATATTTATGATTTTTTTGATTTGCCCCCCTTTTATATTGCCCTGCATGAGCGTGGCACACCTGCAGAAAACTTTGTCAACATCCAGATCGTAATAACCTTAAGGGTAAATCTAGTCGCCAAACACATCAAATCCATCCACAGAGACAGAAAAGTAGCAGACACAGCAAAATAATTTCATCCACAACATGCAGTGAAACTATGAAAAATCCCGGCACAAAGGTCTAAAGCAGTAAGTAAACACGGCCTAACCTAGATCTGAGTTGGTTGTTCCTAGCACATCATCTAAAGTGTGTGTAAAAGGTATGTGGGCTGGGGTAGGGGGGGGTCCTACAGTGGGTAATTAGTTGAAGTTGTCTTAAAGTCTGGGTTTGTTAAGCGCTTAAAGGGATTTATGATTTAAAATTTTAAGTATTAATAAATTAAGAATTTTAATTTAAACATATTTTAAAAGTTAATTGATTACTAAACCTTTGTTTCACACCGAGGCCGTGAAAGTTTTTTATTTCACCTTCCTTGGGGCTAAGCTAATAGCCTCGTAGGCCTGGGTTACCCAGTACGCAATCGGGTTGATTAAGTTGATTTAAATTGGTTTGAATTAAAGGAGTGGATTAATATTAAAGGAATTGGGTTACTGGATTTAATGGGTTGGTTTGAGAATTTTATTTAACCCTATTAAGAAAATTCTGAATTTGAAAGGGTCAATGGGTTTAAAAAGATTATCCGGAATGTGCTTAACTAAGGGTCAAAACTTGACTTTCAAAATTAGAGTTAATCTTAAAGTTCCAGATTTTTATAATACTAGAACCTAATTATGAGTTGTTAAGACAGGTGGTACATTCAATTGGAGATTTCTATCAAAATTATGGATTTTAAGAAGTTTTGACTCCGGTTTTGACTAAGGTTGAAAAATGTTGACTTTTGACTTTGACCAAATTTGAAGGGTTTGAATTTTTTGGAAATTTTACTGATTTTAATTAGAGTCTTAGCCACTGAGTTTGTTTGATTTAGAATTTTTCTATAATTATTAATGATTTTGGAATTTGGGTATTTATTGGAATTAATTAACATTGTTTCAATAGGAGCCATTTTAATAATTTGAACCCAAATGAGTCCTTAAACTTCCTTGAGATCAACTCCAAACGATCAAAATAATCTAAGGAGAGATCAGCAAGTGTTTAAAGAATTTTTTTTGGCATTTTTAATAATTTTTTAATTAATTAAAATTGAGTTAAATAGTGATCTAGCTATTAAAAATTAGATTAGAATATATTTGAATGTCAAATTAAAGGAATTCCAATTTTCACTGATTGAGGGATGAATTTGAGGTTAGTTAGGGGTAATTTTGGGGGAATTTTTTAAGCAATTAAAATCCATTTATTAGATTTTATTAAGCTGAAGGGGGATTTCTAAGGGGAATTATTGTGGCTCCTACTTGGAAACCAAATGAACCCCAAATGTGTTGAAATTTAAACCAAAGGATCACCTGATCCTAAGCCTAACCCAACAAAATTTGGGCCAAAGGAGTATCTAAGGTTGGTTAACTAACCACACCCAAGGTGAGCTCTAAGTCACCTTCAAATCACTATACGGGATCTATCCAGGCTTGATTGGTGGGCAAAATTAATGGTCTACACTCCTATCTAAAACATCAATCAGCAACAAAAATCACACCTAATCCCATTGGATAGGTCCCATATCCCTTTTTGAATTTAAGGGTCAAACCATGACCCTTAAACTTTTAAAAATTAGGTAAAATGCCCTTGAACAACATAAAACGGGGAGATAAAATTTGGACATGTCAAAAACATGTCCAATTTCAATCTCCCAAAATTCCAGACCTGGTGGACATGTATTTAAAAATTAATTAAAGAAATTCATAAAATGCTCAAAATGAAATTAAACCTAAGATTGACCTAACCAGAGTCTGGAACCATAAAGCTTTTGTAGTGCTCCCTGAGA
>NW_021350599.1:0-201 GCF_001605985.2 Dendrobium catenatum | reverse complement strand
ATTTTTATATCCATAAATATCATTATAGGTCATTTAGCATAAGGACCAAGTCTAGAATCTCATTCAAATTGAAAGATGTTCAAACCAGAGTTGAAGATATTTCATTTTGGATAATAGTTTGTTTATGCATCTTAATTAGGTTGATCTATGAAACCTAATAATGCACAACCAGCACCATTATAATTCCATTTAGATTGATCA
>NW_021350598.1:0-206 GCF_001605985.2 Dendrobium catenatum | reverse complement strand
AGCACTAATGAAGGTCGAGCGAGATTTCTCATCAGTTTTGAGAAGATATAGTTGAAAATCGATGGGATTTCTTAGGGGATTTTTTAAGATGTCGACCATCGAGAATATTATCTATAGGAGTCATCTTTGGGACCAATTTTTAAAGAATTTTTTTAATGGTGGATTTCTAGGGGTGCACATTAGATGTCACACTATTCTTTTGAATA
>NW_021350597.1:0-246 GCF_001605985.2 Dendrobium catenatum | reverse complement strand
TCGTTATTAAGAATGAATTTATGATCTTATAATTAGACAAAACATTATTTCTAAGCGATCATTGATTTAGGCTTCGTTTGGGACGACTTACATAAAGTTTCTTAAAATAGCTTTTTAATATAAAATTAAATTTTTTGTACTAAAAAGCTGCTTTAAGAAACACTAAAAAAATAGTCCCAAACAAAACTTTAATGCTAATATTTTAAGCTTTGTTGCTTAGTATTTAAAAATATATATATTATTATT
>NW_021350596.1:0-1017 GCF_001605985.2 Dendrobium catenatum | reverse complement strand
CCCCCCCCCCCTCTTTTTTTTTAGAGCTTTAAAGGAGCTGGTCGGTTCACGAAAATGAGCTCAGCACAGAAATTTGCACAGCAAAGGAGAAGAGAAGGCTTTGGTTTGCTGCTGTGGAGTTTAGTTCGGACAGAACTTGGAGATCTTCGGAGGCATCGTGAGGTTCTCGGCAAAGGAAGAAGAAGACAAGGATCGAACAGAGCCTTCTTACGGTTTGGTTGAGAGAAATAAACCGGCTGGGTTAGGAGAGCAAACGAACAAGTACTCAGCTTGTTGTGGGAGACGGATAGGGCCTAAGCAGAGCAGAAATTTGATTGGGGAGCTTGAGAGAGTTGGGTGACCAGAGCAAAAATAATAATCCCGAAAGGTTTGCTTGCTCTTTTTTTAACGTCTAAGCGGCCTCTGAATCGGAGTGCCAGCCTTACGGAGAGGACGTCCGAGGTTTTCTACGGGATTTTCGGGATTTAAAACAGAGATTCAGTTCAGAGTCTTGTTCAGAGAAGTTCACTCATCTGAGGTATAAGTATCATTTAAGATTTGATTTCATATTTGACTTGCTAATTTTGGTTAAATTGATCTGCACCATTAATAATGACTTGCCCTATTTAGTTTTAACATTAAATGAGGAGGGCAGTAATGCATTGACGACCCAAATGATATCGATTTGCGTGCAACTTTTTTTTGATTCGTGTGAGTAACCTCAAAATATGTGTAATCACCTCGCTTTGCGTGTCAAATTTGATGAATATGAATATTAGACAAATTGGTAGTGTATTTAGGGTATTGCCGACATCCCGGTCGTAATGGAGCAGTCTGTTTTGCCATCGGGCGTCGTTTGGGCGGCGACGAGGCTTAATTTCCTTGAAGTGCGTGTTGTCTCGATTTGCGCGCAAAACTTCATTCAAACAAATTGGCATTGTATTCATAATATTGACGGTGTTCCGGACCCAATGACGTAGTCTATTTTGCAATCGGACGTTATTCGAGCATGTTCGAGGCATCGTTTCCTTCGTAGCG
>NW_021350595.1:0-279 GCF_001605985.2 Dendrobium catenatum | reverse complement strand
TGCTGAGCTCGGAGCTCAGCGTTCATCTTCCTTCTTTCCCTCCTTGTAGGCCTTCCTCCAGATGAGGAAGCTTTAGTATCATGCCCCCCAGGTGCAACAGGATCTCTGGGCAGGGCGGTGGTGTTTGCAGTCACCACGGAAACCTTCCTTCCATGAACAACCCTCTTTGCAGTAAGGGTTTCAGGTTGGGATAGTCTTTCAAATACAGAAGTTCTTCCTTGGGTAGTATTCCTGGCAGTAGCCCTTGCAGAGTGAGACCTTCCAAAAAATTCTTCAGAG
>NW_021350594.1:0-509 GCF_001605985.2 Dendrobium catenatum | reverse complement strand
AAACCTAACTCAAATCAGCCCAAATTAATCCTAAATATATTCCAATCTACTTTTGGTTTCATTTGAATCATTTCCTAAATCTGGTAGTTGCATCGGATGGCTCCAATTTCCCGACCGTTGCCGCCGCAGTATTCAGTAGCGTGAGACTTGATTCACTGGCTGGGGCTTGAGTTTTTCCATTGGCTTGCTCCCCCTCTCTCTCTGGATTTTGGCACAGGTGTCCCTCTCCCCCTTTCAGTTTTCTCTGGTTCGTGTGCCCTAGAGAAGAGGGACGTTAACCCTCTTCGTTTTCTTTGAGTCGGAGAAGGGCCGAAGCCCCATGCTTGGTCTCCCTCTCTCTTCCGTTCGAGATCCCTAAGGAGCCGAAGTTCTGTCCGTCTCTCCCATTCTTGGAGTCGGACTTGAAATCTCCTGCTTGTCTCCCTCTCCATATTTCCCGTTCGGAACAAGAAGAGCCGAAGCCCCCTTCGTCTTCTCGTCTTCCTCCGTTCGCAAGGAAACCCGACGCC
>NW_021350593.1:0-549 GCF_001605985.2 Dendrobium catenatum | reverse complement strand
ATGTCTTCTTTCATCTTTTGGAATTGTAGAGGGGCCAAGAAGAAGGAGACCTCTCTTTACCTAAGGGAAGTTGTGAAAGATAACGCAGTTTTTTTTGTTGGATTAGCTGAAACCAAATTAGCTGAGATTGATAGAAAAGATGTCAACAGGATTATTGGCAATGACTGGGATTTTCATCATCAACCAGTTGTTGGTACTTCTGGAGGAAATCTGGTGCTTTGGAAGAAAAATCTGGTTTCTTTCAATGTGATCGATCATTCCTCACAATTAGTTTTTGGTGTTCTGAATTCTCCTAATAAGGGAATTTGGCATGTGCCTATGGTTTATGGCCTATCCTCTTAGATGGCGCTTCTTTCCTAAAACCGATTGTTAAATGGAAGACTGTTAATGGCAAAAGTATCAATGTCATGAATGAAATATGGTTATTAAACAAATGCTTCAACAAATTGCCCATGCTTGCTGACTGTATTGGTTTAGAAGATATGATGCTATAGAATTTTCTTCTCAGGGACGGTAATTGGAACCTGATTGAGTTAAATCATTTTTTCA
>NW_021350592.1:0-338 GCF_001605985.2 Dendrobium catenatum | reverse complement strand
AAATTACAACGACATAAATAAAAAATGAAATAGAAATGTAATTTTTTTTTGGTTTAACGTCTCAATTTTGTAGCATTGCTAATAAATAATTCTATCACTTTAAAGGAGAAATAAATGTTAAACTTCTACATGAATTAACAAAGGAAGTAATGAAGAAAAATATAAACAAGTATATGTAGTTATAAACTTAGATAAATATGAATATGAAGTAATAAATAAAAATTTGTATATATAAGTAATTTCAAATATGATTATTTAAATATAATAATAATATATAAATAAATTTATAAATGAATGTAAAAAAATTAAAGAACAAATGTAAGCATACCTCCAAGTTC
>NW_021350591.1:0-421 GCF_001605985.2 Dendrobium catenatum | reverse complement strand
CCAACAATTAGAGCTGTGGAACAATGAGAAATGAAAAGGAATAGAAAATACAACTCATCTTGATCTAATCAATTAAGAGATTTTGAATTCAAGGCTTGTGTGTGCGATGTGTGTGTGAGTTTGCTTTAATTGACCTAAATGTCCCAAAAAAAAAAAGGAATAGGATCAGATTCCAAAATTAACCACAAGTAGCATAATAATTAGTCAGTTGCTGAATAACATACACTAAAATCAAAATATCATCCTAGAAACATAAATAATATAACTTTGCTAGAAAAGATCTGTCTTTGTGGATGTTTAATTCAGTAGTTCCGCCTTAAGTTCAAGAAAGAAAGAAGCCTAGGTGGAGAAGAAGAATGCAAATATCGTTTTATTTATCACTGGAAAAAATTGTGTTAGAATATCCTAATATTAGCATGAT
>NW_021350590.1:0-241 GCF_001605985.2 Dendrobium catenatum | reverse complement strand
TTGTTGTTGTCAAAAGGACCACTGCTCCAATTCGATTGCTTGATATTACAAGATCAGATCTTATATAAATGGCCTAGAATGTTTTTTAAATCCTATCTACATCTTTTTTTACTGCTACAGAAGCTTGGTTTGAGGGATTTGAAAAACATATATCGTTACAAAAGTTAGTGTCCCGTGTAATTAATGCAAAGATATTCATAGCTACAGGATTTGTTATGGGATTCCATTAATTATTTTCCAT
>NW_021350589.1:0-274 GCF_001605985.2 Dendrobium catenatum | reverse complement strand
ATGCTATGTTTGCATAAAAATACCTCTCAAAAAGATACAACCACCAATATTAAACTAGCCCACCAACTCTAGCCTCATATGTAAATGCACTAGTAGATATTCTTTGGAGTCCAAAAATTTTGGGGGAAATATCTTCTCAAGCTTGCACTTAATGAAAGAAATATTATGAACAATACAAAATAAAGGATCTTCATTCAGTCTTGATGAGAATAAGTTTTTAAATAAGATACTTAGTTTGGTCAAGGGATTTAAGATTGAATTTAGAGGAGAACTT
>NW_021350588.1:0-204 GCF_001605985.2 Dendrobium catenatum | reverse complement strand
CTGCAGTCTGAACAATTCCTTCCAGAAATGGCTGAGGGACACTTTATCCCTGTCTGATACTAGCGCCTCTGGCACTCCGTGTAGTCTGACTATCTCCCTAATGAAGACTGATGCTACTGTCACCGCAGTGTATGGATGACGTAGAGGAATAAAATGAGCATATTTAGTCAATCTATCCACTACCACCAAAATCACCGTGAATCC
>NW_021350587.1:0-211 GCF_001605985.2 Dendrobium catenatum | reverse complement strand
AAAGGGTTTTTATCGTCGATGTTGACAGGGCGTTGATCGTCGATGCTGAGAAGTCGTTGGAAAAAATGAGATGTCAAGTTGTGGGTATAGAAATTGCTAGCATCGAGCATCAATGTAATGATAGCATCTTACATTGATATGGATATCGTTTTTAAATGTTTATGTTGTAACGACGTCAGACTTCGATGTTGAGATGACAAAGGGTATTGTT
>NW_021350586.1:0-264 GCF_001605985.2 Dendrobium catenatum | reverse complement strand
AACTGTAAAATCATAGTGGATAGTGGCAGCTACATCAATGTTGTCTCCTCCAGCATGGTGTCTAAACTCAGTTTGTTTGCTATTCCTCACCCCAACCCATATAAGGTATCTTTGTCAACTCCACTACCTTGGAGGTGAAGGAACGAAGCCTCACACCTATCGCCTTCGCTGACTATAAAGAGAATGTTTGATGTGATGTACTGATTATTGATGTTTGACAAATCCTTCTAGGTCATCCTTAGATATTTGACAATGATGTCCACA
>NW_021350585.1:0-831 GCF_001605985.2 Dendrobium catenatum | reverse complement strand
TCCTTGCACCTATGCCCTGGTATGTACTTCTCATCACATCTAAAGCACAACCCCTTTGTCCTCTTATCCTGCACCTCCTCTGCCAACCTCTTGAAATTTTCCCCACTCCCTCCTACTGGCTTCTCCCGGGTGGTCTCATTACTGTTGCCTGATGCAGGTCCCTTGGGTGTTAGAAGAGTGGTCGTCGTCCTGTCAGAGCCTCATGAGCTGTTTCCTCGAGCCCCTCTTTCTGCTTTCTTCTGATCTTCTACCAACTGCGCCAGCTCCATAGCCTTTCCTAGATTCCTCGGCTCCAGTACCCTGACTGCTGTTCGGATATCTGGTTTCAGCCCCTTCATGAAGTTCCCTTCTAAGGCTGACTCTGAAATGTGATCCAATCTGCTAGCCAAGTACTCAAATCTGTCCCGGTAATCGGCCACAGTCCCCTCCTGCGTCAAAGCAAAGAATTGTTCATAGAAGTCTCCTCCCCCATCGGCTCGGAAACGCTCTAATAAACAATCATTGAACTCTCTCCATCTCCGGATAGGCTCCCTCTTGTCTCGCCACTGATACCATGCCAAGACCTTCCCTTCCAGACACAATCCTGTCGCCGTCAGCTTCTCATTATCTGTCAACCCGTTGACAGCGAAGTAACGCTCCACCTTATAGATCCAACCATGGCCATCTTCGCCCTCAAAGATGGGCATCTTCAACTTCCTCACCTTCGGATCCCTTCCGTTACCCCGGTACTCTCCATAACCTCCCATTCCTCGAAGATGAGGTGCTCCCCAAGTGTCCCGGTCCTCCCTCCGGCGTTGGTATCCGAATCCGTCGTCATATTCCCCTCTTCCC
>NW_021350584.1:0-286 GCF_001605985.2 Dendrobium catenatum | reverse complement strand
GTCTTTGTAGAAAGATCGTATGTGTTGCAGATCTTTTTATTGAATCGTTGCTGATCATATGAACTTCCACATTATACTCCATGACTTGTGCAAAATCTTCTTCTATTGTATTGCTTGTAAGGTTGAATATGGTTGACTGTATGAGTGTTACAACATTCACTGTTATGCTTATTGTAACCTCTCAATATTGTTGTATGTTGTTATTCGCATATTGATTGACATGATCATCATGTTCATCAAGAGCCTACATTGTTGCTTATGAACCAGTTCCAATTGCAAACTCCTA
>NW_021350583.1:0-242 GCF_001605985.2 Dendrobium catenatum | reverse complement strand
ATTGACGACAAAATGCAACCCTTCCTGTGCATGGCTATAATCAACACATTTCAAGATTTGCTAGACAGAGTGGCCAAGTTCGAGAAACTGAATTTGTCCAGATCAGAAAATCACTCTGATAAGCCTAAGAAGGCTAAGGCCCCAGGTGCTAGAAGGGGTGAGGCCGACTCTACGTTCTTCTCCAGAGCTGATAGAGAAAAGCAGTTGATTTACAACGTAGACAAGGGCAAACAGCCGATGCA
>NW_021350582.1:0-273 GCF_001605985.2 Dendrobium catenatum | reverse complement strand
GTCTCCATTAAGAATCTACATTTTATTCGATCAAATTAAATCGTTTGATATGGTGCCGCAAATTTCAAAGGTGATCCAAATTTGATGTGAAGGCACGCACAACGAGGGAAATTAGTCTCGTCGGTGATGAAATGACGTTGGATCGATAAACGGATAGCGCCATTACGTCCGGAATGTTGTCGGCATTAAGATTCTACATTTTATTTAATTAAATTGGATCGTTTGAGGTGGTGTCACAATTTTCAAAGGAGATTCAAATATTTTACGAAGGCA
>NW_021350581.1:0-240 GCF_001605985.2 Dendrobium catenatum | reverse complement strand
TTGTCTTTTTACAGGTATATCTGGTTCCACACCAAAAATCTTCTTGAAAAATTAAATAGTGATGCCCTAATCCTTTTTTTTTTCATGAATACAGAAGTTCTTAACAAATGAACACAAGAAATGCTATCTAATATCTTAGAATTTGATATCAAGTTTATCTTTTAATTTGCAAGATCACTGTTTCAATGTTTGCGTCGAAATTAAATTAATCATTATAAAGTTCAATAAATATCATTTTCT
>NW_021350580.1:0-294 GCF_001605985.2 Dendrobium catenatum | reverse complement strand
ATCGATTGATTCGATACGATTGATTTGACTGATCGACGAATTCTTTTGAGATTTGACGTACTGATTGATTGAGTTTGATTTCATCGAATATTGATTTCATCGACTATTGATTGCATCGACTATTGATTTTCGTACTACATTGACTACTGATTTGATTTTCGCTGCATAGACTCATTGACCATTGACTGTTATGTATTTGATTGACTGACATGCATATTGATAGCATCGCCGTGCTTTGATTTCAGTTGTAGGCTTTAGTGACCTGCTGGGCTATTTAAGCTCATTATATGTGGT
>NW_021350579.1:0-207 GCF_001605985.2 Dendrobium catenatum | reverse complement strand
TTTCAATGTAACCAATAGATAATTAAATTTGCATACAGATGTGAATAATTATTATTTTTTTGTTGGCGAGTACTTATCCAATCATATTATTATTTGACTCATCTATTGCTCCATCATAAAAAGCAAAAACTCAATTTCTCATCAACATAACCAAAAAATTAAAAAAGTATTTTCTCTTCTCTTCTTGCTTGGAGCCTCCTCTCAAGA
>NW_021350578.1:0-257 GCF_001605985.2 Dendrobium catenatum | reverse complement strand
CCTACATCAAACTCCCCTTCTTGTGAATTCAGCTCCTGATGAATGGGCTTTTATTTTCTTCTGTCTTTTTATTTTTTTTTTTCATTTTTTCGATGACTCAAAAAGACTTAAAAAAAAAGGACTAAAAAAAAAGACTCAAAGAGAGACTTTAAAAGACTCAACCTAAAAAACTTAGACTCAAAATAAGACTCACGACAAGACTTGAATTTGACAAACAAAGTAAAGACTTGACAAACTAGAACTTGACAAACTACAAA
>NW_021350577.1:0-252 GCF_001605985.2 Dendrobium catenatum | reverse complement strand
AAATGAAGTTAAGCAATCTAGGTTGAATATTTTATTGCATGACTACAAACTTTTTTCTATGAAACCTATTGAATTGATTTACGATATGCATACTAGGTTTACTCAAATTGTCACCTCATTGTATGCCTTAGGAAGAGAGCTAACTAACTATGAAAGAATCAATAAAATTTTAAGATGCTTGCATTCTTCCTTTGATGCGAAGATTACTACAATTTCTGAATCTAAAGATTTGAATACTTATTCTATTGATAA
>NW_021350576.1:0-325 GCF_001605985.2 Dendrobium catenatum | reverse complement strand
CCCTCTCTCTCTCTCTTGCTCTCTCTCTCTTACTCTCTCTCTATCTCTCTCTCTTCCCCTCTCTCTCTTACTTTCTCCCGTGCTCTCTCTTGCTTTTTCTCTCCCTTGCTCTCTCTTGCTCTCTTTTACATTCTCTCGCTGTCTCTCTCTCTCTTGAAGCTCTCTCTCTCTCTCTCTCACTTTTCTCTCTCTTGTATTCTCTTGCTCGTTCTTGCCCCCTCTCCCTATCTCTCTCCCTTGCTCTCTCTTGCTCTCTCTATCTCTCACTCTTCCTCTTTCTTGCTTTCACTATATCTCATGCTCTCTCTCTCTATCTTTCTCTCTC
>NW_021350575.1:0-284 GCF_001605985.2 Dendrobium catenatum | reverse complement strand
CAGCACGGCCAAACAGATCAACCATGCAGGTGTAGTAATGAGGGCCCGGTTCAATGCCATGAACAGACCTGATAGAATTGAAGTAATGATTCCCTTCTTCAACTTTGGTACAATAGCCATATATGAGAGAACGGATAGTGAGGCCATCTGGTTCGAAGGAGCACCCAGCCAAATCTTTGAATAATTTTATGCCTTCCTCTAAAAGACCAAATATGCAATATCCGTTTATGAGGGAGTTGAAAATGCTTATATTAGGAGAGATGCCCATAATAGCCATTCTTCCA
>NW_021350574.1:0-717 GCF_001605985.2 Dendrobium catenatum | reverse complement strand
GTGAATAGGTTGTTAAACCTAAGTTAATGTCCCAAGGATACCAAGAGGGGGGTGAATTGGTAGTTTAAAAATTATCCCTCTTTTTGATCTTTTGAACCGAAAGTAAACATTAATGAAAATTTTTTTATAAAAAATATTTTTCAACCACAACTTTTTAAACAAAAAAAAATGCTGAAAATAAAATGCAGTGAAAATAAATGACACAAGATTTATAGTGGTTCGGTCTAAACCAGACCTACATCAACTCCCAAAAGGCACCCTCTGTGTATTGCGCTAATACCAAAAGTGTCTCTCCTTTTGCACCCACAATAAGGTGTAGAAGCCTTTATAAACACTCTTTTTAGTAACACATGGTGAGGTTGAGAATCGTCATCCTTTTACACTATCCTCAATATATGCAAAGAACCATTCTTCCTTTCACACTCTCCTAGTGTGGGCAGAGAACCCTTCATCCTTTCACACTCTCCTAGTGTGGGCAGAGAACCCTTCATCCTTTCACACTCTTCTAGTGAGGGCAGAGTTCATCCTTTCACACTCTCCTAGTGTGGGCAGAAAACCCGATCTCCTTGACAGATCTTCTCACAAGAAATATAGAAGGAATAAAGAAAAAGAGTGAAATAATCTCAAATTACAAGTAGGAAATCTTACCTTTGAACACCAAGCGAAGCCTTCATGCTCCAGTCGTAGAAATCCTTGAATGCTCTCTCTCACTCTCTC
>NW_021350573.1:0-217 GCF_001605985.2 Dendrobium catenatum | reverse complement strand
GTCCAGGACGATTAGAACTCTGGAAAATTTTTGTCCAAACAAAAATAAATTATCGTTCGTGGTAATTGGTTCTCTGGAAAATTTTCGTCCAGACGAAGTCAAGAATCGTATAGGACGATCGGTTTTCTGTAAAAATTTCGTCCAGACGAACATATTCTCGTCCAAACGATTAACCGACTCAGAACAGTTTTCAGCAGTTTCTAGAACCGACCTTATA
>NW_021350572.1:0-682 GCF_001605985.2 Dendrobium catenatum | reverse complement strand
TTCCTACTATAGTAATTGATGGTGAGATGTTGGTCCACTTTCCTTGGCATCACTGTCCAAATCTGGATACAATGATCAAATCATCATTTGCTACTTCTGATTGTTCAGTCAAATTCTTGATATTGCTGCCTTTTCCTAGATCCAAGATATTTTTTGGCTTGTTTTATTGATTTGCTCTCCTTGTTTTTTGCTTCCACATATTGTTTGATATTATTTTGGCTTGTTTTACCGTAAGCAAATTTTCTCCACTCAATATTCTATATGTTCCTCTTAATTTCTCTGATAGCTTGATCTGTTCAGTAACGATTTCCTTCTATCACAAGTTATAAACGTTTCATCCTTCTTCCTGCTTTCATCTATTTGAATTTTCTTGAAAAAAATTAATTCTATTATAGTATTATTAGGTTCTTTTTCAGCTTGGATAATTGGGTTTTATTTAAGGCTTACTGGTAGTTGAGGTTACAAATCTAGAAGTTTTCTTTCACATTTTGTGGTAATTTGATCGAGTTTTGAGTTTTGCATCTGAATTCCATGCATGTTTATTTATAAGTAGCTTGCACAATATTATGTTATCATTTTTAAAACTAAGGTAGACTTCATTTGCGGCGACTTGTGCTTTTCTACTTTTACTTCGAATTTTTTTTTTCATTCATATTTTCTACTATGTTGTCCCAAAGCAACT
>NW_021350571.1:0-208 GCF_001605985.2 Dendrobium catenatum | reverse complement strand
TAGTCTGGGGTTCTCAAATCCCTATAGAGGCAAGCCCGTATAATTAATTACATCCTAGGAGAGAAGCTCCTAAGAAAACTCTCGATTAAAGCAGTGATTTCATACCCTTTTGACTACAAAGTAGAAGACAAGAAAACAGAAGTAGGAATTTTTCTAGGTGAAAGCTCAATATTGAACATTTATTAACGGGTCAAAGGAAGAAAAGTAG
>NW_021350570.1:0-218 GCF_001605985.2 Dendrobium catenatum | reverse complement strand
TCTTGCCTCTCTTGGAAACTTCCTAATTTAGTTGGTCTTTGAATTCAAATTTCTCCAAATTTGAAATTCAAATTCTTTCCTAAATTATTAAATATATTTTAGGAAAGTCTTCAAAATCTTTCCCACCATCATCAACTTGCCATTAAACCTTTTCCTAAATTAGCCTTTCATATTTTAAGTTACTCTAATCATGAGTAAATTCAAATCCATTTGAATTT
>NW_021350569.1:0-203 GCF_001605985.2 Dendrobium catenatum | reverse complement strand
TTTTTTATCCACGCATTGGTTTACAACCAATAAGGCTGGGGTGTCTTCGTTGACATCTCAAAAGTATCTCTTTTATGGTATGAATTTGTCACTTTTTTCTGTTTATGCATTTCCTATGCATGTATCGTGCTTTCAGATGATCAAACAATATATTTTTTTCATGCAAGTCATTTGATGTGGGAAGGTCTTTATTACTAGGTTTT
>NW_021350568.1:0-208 GCF_001605985.2 Dendrobium catenatum | reverse complement strand
TTAAATTTCGGAAGAATTTAAATTTCAATTTCACAATTAGAAAAAATATTATTTTTTTTATAGAAAGTTTATGGTATTGATATGTTTAATTAAGGGTGGAGCAATTAAGGAAAATATTAATAATCACATAAATAATTATTGGGATTTATTTTCTTTCTATTGTGGGATGGGCAAAATTTTAAGTAAAAAATAAGCATGAGATGTCCTC
>NW_021350567.1:0-310 GCF_001605985.2 Dendrobium catenatum | reverse complement strand
ATGAAGAAGATCTAATAGAAAAATAAGTAGAGAAGGTTGAGGAAGGGAAGTAGGGGAGAGAGAGAGAAATGAGAGATTCAAAGAGGATTAATATTCAAATTCAATAGGCCAAATTTTGAGAAGGAGCATGTTTCTTCCACCATTTATTGGAAGCAGCGTGGTTGGAATATAATTTGAGAACAAGCCAATGCGCTAAAGGCATCAGCGCATTCAAAGAATGCGCCGAAATGACTGGCGCATTCAAAGAATGCGCCCAAATGACTGGCGCATTCTTTGAATACGCCTAACTGATTAGCGCATGCAAAGAATG
>NW_021350566.1:0-462 GCF_001605985.2 Dendrobium catenatum | reverse complement strand
GATCTTCTGATGTCGTTTGTTATGAATGCAGGAAACCCGGACACGTAAGAACTGATTGTCTTACACTTAAAGATCACTCAAGCAAAGGAAAGGGTGAGGAGAAACCTAAGCTAAGGAAGGACAAGATGAGAGTTCAAAAAGCATTTTGGGCGAATTCTTCATCGGACTCATCGGAGATGGAACCGGAAGATGAGATATAAAAATTATGCTTGATGGAGGACGACAATCTTGATCAAGAAGAGGTATGTGATCTTTCCTACGATCAACTCCTTGAAGTTTCTAAAAGGATTCATGCATCATATAGGAAATTAAAGAAAACACATGCTATCTTAAAATTAGAGTTCTTGAATCTACAAAAAGAGCATGAAATTTTGACTAAGGACCATCAAACGATTGATTCAAATCATATGACTTTACTTGATGACTTTGATGAGTTAAATAAAAATCATTGTGAATTAGTTG
>NW_021350565.1:0-316 GCF_001605985.2 Dendrobium catenatum | reverse complement strand
ACCGGACGCGAAAAATAAGTTCGGACATCCAATAAAAATTTGCCGCGTCACCTGCGCTTTTAACTTGCACTTTAGTTGCGCTTTACCTGCGCTTCAGTTGCGCTTTTGACTAGCGCTTTAGTTGCGCTTTACCTGCGCTTTACCTACGCTTTAGTTGCGCTTTACCTACGCTTAATTTAAAATAATATTTTATTAATATCCGGATCTACCTCGACGTCCGGTGACCTAATGCAATAATTTGCCATTTGGATGACCCTTATTCTCTATGTTGTTTTGCTCTGTTTAATCACCAGATTCCAACTATCACAATATGTAT
>NW_021350564.1:0-274 GCF_001605985.2 Dendrobium catenatum | reverse complement strand
TCTTATTTTTATTTCTCTTTTCAATATAAATATCTTTATACTTAGAGAAATTTGGGATTTTAGATTATCAAATTTGAAAAGAATAATTACAAACTTAAAAATATACAAATGTATAAAAATCAAAAGAATGCGCAATGGTTCGTAAATTGGTAAAGAGGCACAAAATTAGCCCACAAACACGAAAGATGCATAAAATGTGCCACAAATATTAAAAAGATGCGCAAAGCGCCACAAGTATATGTTCTTTCCTCTATCTTTTAATATTTAAATTCAA
>NW_021350563.1:0-909 GCF_001605985.2 Dendrobium catenatum | reverse complement strand
CAACATTTTTCTAGTTATATTTTCTGCCACTACTACCGCTAATAGTGATATTTCCTTATTATATGCAGGCTGCTATTATTAATTCTCAAACCCTTGAAGAAGTGGCAAGGCTGGAGCAGGTGCCTGCAGCAACTAAAAGCTTCACATTTTCATTTTGTTATTGTTTAATCCTCGTTTCCTATTATAAATTCTTTACGTGGCTTATCTTAATTTCATGACAGGCTTTGAGATCTGGACAAATTCCTGCAGAATTTCAGATTCTGGGCGATGATAATGATGGGTTAAACGCTGGTGAAAACGAAGACGACAAAATGGAGACTGATGGTGACAATGAGACCGTTGATGCTCCAAACAAAGAAGAGGATGAAAACTCAACCCCTATTGAACAGGTTCAATACTACATATAATGCAAATCTATTTTCCTTATAGCTTGTGATTATGCGTATTTAAATACATAATAATGTTTCCATTGGTTTCACCGACCACACCATCATCCGATAGCCGCTGCAGTCGTACCAACCTCCTATTAGGCCGGCCCAAGAAAGGGAGTGGGAAGGGGCCGGCTGCTCCTATGGGGCCCACACCTTGATTAATAATTGCTTTGGAGGGAAATATTTGAATGAGGGGCTGTTTAGGGATTTTGTATTTCTCCTTTGGCTTTAATTAGTTGCTAATGCCAGAATTAGGGTTTCATCTTGAGTTTGAAATCAAATTTGAGATCTAGGATTTGTTCCTTTGGTTCTAGGCTTGGTTAGAGATTTGGAGAGTTGTTTCTTCCTCTCGAATTGAAGAAACTTGTATAGAATAGAAGAAGTTTGCTTGTCTCTCCAATTTCTTGAAAATTCTACATCGTAGAGAAATCAGCAGTTTTCTTGTTGTTTTTCACCAATTATTGTTAGGTTTGCTTGC
>NW_021350562.1:0-325 GCF_001605985.2 Dendrobium catenatum | reverse complement strand
TTTGTGAGAATAAAAGGATTAGTCAAAACTTCTCAGCTCCTAGGACCCCTCAGTAGAACGGGATAGCTAAAAAGAAGAACAGGACCTTAGCTTGAAAAATTTTTCGTCCAGACGAAATTAAATATCGTACAGGACGATCTGGTCTCTGTAAGATTTTCGTCCAGACGAAATTAAATTATCGTACATGAAGATCTGTTCTCTGTAAATTTTTTGTCCAGACGAAATTAAATATCGTCCAGGACGATCGGTTCTCTGTAAAAATTTTGTCCAGACGATTAACTGACTTAAAACGGTTTTCTGCAGTTTTTGGAACCGACCTAGTAAT
>NW_021350561.1:0-210 GCF_001605985.2 Dendrobium catenatum | reverse complement strand
GATTAATTAATAAAAAAGAAGACGATCATACCTAGACGAGTCAAATTTGGGTTGATGGATCAATCCAAATTCAACCTGTTTATTAACCAGTCAAACGGAATCCAAATTTTTCGGGTCATGTTCAAGTCGGGTCATTTTTTAACACCCCTATTGGACTGCCAAAAGAAATAAGCATAAAATCATTAAACTTTTATAATATACATATCAAAA
>NW_021350560.1:0-336 GCF_001605985.2 Dendrobium catenatum | reverse complement strand
ACACACATAGCATGTAATCACACCAAACAAACCCTAGATCTAGGAGAGCCTAAATCTAAGTGGTGGGTGCACAATCCTAAGCATGCGAAGATTAACATCAAATATATAACTAAAGATAAGATTAGTGAATAATCAATAAATGATTATTCACTAAGAATCCCCATTAATTCTATTTAAACATGTCTAATCTAAGTTTAAAATTTCAATGGATCTCTCAAAGGTAAGGATTTAAATTCATGTAATTTTAAAATAGATTTTAAAATATATGTATATATGTATATAAAGATAAACCTATATATAAATATATATATTTTTAAAATAAGATAATAAAAATAA
>NW_021350559.1:0-289 GCF_001605985.2 Dendrobium catenatum | reverse complement strand
CCACTCTGCCTTTATCTCAATGACTGAACCCACCAACATAAACCAAGCACGTATTGATGAGTTTTGGATTTAAGCCATGCAGGAGGAGTTGAACCAATTTGTTAGGAATGAAGTTTGGGAGCTTGTAGAAAGACCAAAGGGATAAAGTGTAGTTGGGACAAAGTGGGTTTTTAAGAACAAGGTGAATGATGTAGGAGTGGTGGTGTTGGTGGAATTTTGAAAAACATACTTTAAAAATATTAGATTTCTTTAGAGATTTTAAGATTAAGGTTGAGCTCTAATTCTAAGG
>NW_021350558.1:0-299 GCF_001605985.2 Dendrobium catenatum | reverse complement strand
CCTCCAAGTGTCGATAGAGAACTGTCATCCTTTCACACCGTACTAGTGTCGGTAGAGAACCGTCGTCATTTCTCATCCTTCTGGTGATGGTTGAGTACCAAACTTTCTCCAAAGATCTTGTCTCAAGAGTCTTCAAAGAAGTAGGCAAGAGATTTGACACACTCATAAAGAAATTCTCATCTTTGGATAAACTTATGAACCCTTCATAAATTCCACTTGTAAAATCTCTCTCAAACACTCTCCTAAAACACTCTCACTCTCACTCTAAAAAGAAAAATTCATACAAGTAGTAATGACAG
>NW_021350557.1:0-688 GCF_001605985.2 Dendrobium catenatum | reverse complement strand
AATTGGGATTACTTCACTATTTTCTTTCTTCCTTCTATATTTCTTGTGAGAAGATCTGTCAAGGAGATCCGGTTCTCTGCCGACACTTGAAGAGTGTGAACAACCGAAGGTTTCTCTGCCCACACTAGGAGAGTGTGAAAGAACGAAGGATTCTCTGCCCACATTAGGAGAGTGTGAAAGGATGGATGGTTCTATGCCAACACTGGTGATTGTGTAAAAGGACTACGGTTCTCTGCCGCACCGGGTAGTGGTGAAAAGAGTGTTTGTAAAGGTTTCTCCGCCTGTTGTGGGTACAAAAGGAGAGACACTATTGGTATTAGTGCAATACTCAGAAGGTGCCTCTGAGGAGTGGATATAGGTCTGATTTAGACCGAACCACTATAAATCTTGTGTCTTTTATTTTACTATTTTTTTTTCCGCATTTTTCTTTTATTTAAAAAACTCTGTGGTTGAAAAATTTTTCTATAAAATTTTCATTTCATTTCAACAAAACTTCAAAGAGGGTTAAGTTTTTAAAAATACCAATTCGCCCCCCCTGCTCTTGGTAGCCTTGGGACATTAACTTAGGTCTAACAACCTATTCACTAGACTCAGCAAGTGGTATCAGAGCTTTATTTCAAAATAATAAGTTTAAACTACTTTTTGATTAATGTAGATGGCTACATTCGGAAACCAAAATACACCTGAG
>NW_021350556.1:0-528 GCF_001605985.2 Dendrobium catenatum | reverse complement strand
AGACTCAAGGGAAGCCAAAATATGATTTATTTTGGACGTGTTGACCCCCCCTTTGTCTACATCACAAGTTCAGTTAGATGCAATAAAATCTTATACTCACATAAGCATGTCAATAGCATAATGGTTTCATTACATCCGCACATAAAGTGGTGTGCACAAATATCCTCCAATTCCTGCTCTAGCTCAGTTTTTAATATATTTCTCTAAACAAAATGTTAACTTTTGTAGGCAGGAATTAAAAATTTAATTAGCTTTTCAACTCTGTTTCCTCATTAAGAGACCAAACTTGTGAATCTTAATCTTATTTTAATAGAGGTAAATATTATGCATAACATGTATAACAAATATGGGAGAAATGGGAAGAGATTGAAGCATATGTAGTCTGATTCATACATTACAGAGAGCAAAATAACATATCATATTTTTTCATCTAGAACATATAAAATCACATTTTAATGCTGAAGTTTGATCAGTCACGTGAAGATGTTGATGAAATCTCACTCCTCTATAATTTTTATATATATATAT
>NW_021350555.1:0-422 GCF_001605985.2 Dendrobium catenatum | reverse complement strand
CAATCAATGATGATGCAAACCAACATCATATTTTGCTTGATTGAACATTTTCTCCTACAAAATTACTTATCAAACATGACGAATTTGTATGAATGAACATTGATATGAAACATATATATGCATAACAGATAGATGTTCAATGTTATAATTAACCTCAAAAGATATAATGAGTACTGAATCATATAATTTGATTAGATTTAAGAAAAAATATTTGCTTAACAATTCAAGTAAGAAGAGAGCATTAATATTTCAATCTTAGCACAACTCTGAAGAAATTCTAAATAACTTTGTTTGTCTTGCCAATATATGCTCAAGTCTTCTACATTCATATATTTTCCTACTCTTTTTGATGAACATGTTACATAAAAATCCTTGCATCTATATCTTATTATCTTATAGTTAAATACATAAAAAAAGATTAG
>NW_021350554.1:0-219 GCF_001605985.2 Dendrobium catenatum | reverse complement strand
TAGATAAAGGAAAGAGGCCAGTGATTAGTCAGCCTAGTGCTCCACTTCCACCACAGCCGCCTCAGAAGCAGCCCTTTCAGATAGTTCCTCAACATACTAGAGATCCCTCCTTCATCCCTTTTAGAGAGAGATTGGCAAAGCCTTATCCATTTAAAAGGGAGTCAGTTAAGAAGATCTTCAGAAGTCTGTTAAAGAAACCAGATTTTCAGTTGCCAGAGG
>NW_021350553.1:0-306 GCF_001605985.2 Dendrobium catenatum | reverse complement strand
TCCAGTAAAGCTCGGCCGCCAGTCTCCTGTAGGTTTTTTGCACCTCTGAATGGCCCCCGACTGCGCTCCCATGAAATTGTTGGAGTAAATTTGGGATGTGGATCGATGTTCGGGGCATCACAAATCTCCCCTGAAACAGCAGTCTGTCTCCCTCCAATGAGTACCCTGGGTGACTACCATCCTCTTTCAATAAATCTGACCTGATCCTTCCCAAATCCTTATCTCTAGAACTTTCTTCTCTGATGAACTCCCAATCAAGCATCAAAGGCACGGATAATGCCACTGCTTGCAGCTCTCCTATACATC
>NW_021350552.1:0-255 GCF_001605985.2 Dendrobium catenatum | reverse complement strand
GTCAAATTTAACCAAGGGAGACTTGGGTTGACTGAGTCAAAGCTTGACTTGGGCAACTTAGTTAATTAGGTCAAGGAAGATAGGGGTTTGAGCAAAATATTGAGTTTGGATTTGAATAGAGCTTAAATTGAGCCATTTAGGCCAATTGGGTCAACAAGGTTGACCCAGGGCATGGGTCTAGGTCTAATGGGTTGGGTCTGACCCAATGAGTCCAAAGTAAGTAAGAGATTGAACCAAGAAGCTAAGGAAGAGATT
>NW_021350551.1:0-221 GCF_001605985.2 Dendrobium catenatum | reverse complement strand
CTTGGCTCACTCATTGCTTATGAGCAAGGGGTGAATAAAAAAAAAACCTGATGCAAGTGAGAAAAAGAAAGAGAAAATAGTGGCACTGAAAGCGCACAAATCGGACACTGACTCTTCCGCATCTAAAAGCGATGACTTTGTCTTAATCACAAGGCAATTCAAAAACTTTCTACGAAAGAAACACAAGCATCATCAAAATTGGAGAAAAGGTAAGGATAATA
>NW_021350550.1:0-469 GCF_001605985.2 Dendrobium catenatum | reverse complement strand
GTGCCAAGCCATGCTCTTAATTTTGAGGGCTTAGCAGCTCCATCTGTGCAGTTATAATTATTAATTTTAGCCCTCATTTTTATTTAGGGGAAGCTGAGCAAGCACCTGCATAAAATATTATTAGAAATCATTATAATGCCCCCCCCTTTCTATTAGCATTGAGCATGGCCACCTGCACGGAAGAACAGTATATATATATGACGTTCCTATCCTAGGGATAAATCTAGCGCTCATCACATCACAGAGTACAGAAAAAGTAAGCAAACACAGCAATTCGATTTTTAGACAGCATGCAATGAAAACCACGGAAAGCTCCGGCACACAGCAGAAAAATAAAACCCAGCGGTCTAACCTAGATCTAGAAGTGGTGCCCTATCAAACAATTCTATGTATGTGTAAGGCTGGTGTGGTTTGGATAAGTCCTGAGCATGGTAGTTAGTTAAAATTGTCTAAAGTTCAGGTCTGTTAT
>NW_021350549.1:0-1218 GCF_001605985.2 Dendrobium catenatum | reverse complement strand
CATACTTCTACTTACATTTCTATCTTTCTTCTCTTTTTTCACTTTTTGTTGTTGTCAAAAAGAGGGAGAAATTGGTTATTATTTATTTGTTTCGTATGTTTTATTTATTTTTGTTTGTTTTGTTTCATTTTTTTTTGGTTGTTCTTTTTATAGTTGAATGTGTGTTTTGATTATTTCTTCAAAATTAAAAACAATTTTTTTTTTTTACATATATGCCTCCTTATATTTCATGTATTCATCAATTCAAGGGGAGTTTAAGGAAGATATTTAGAATTGGAATTCCTATAAATAATAATTGTTTTGCCATCATCAAAAAGGGGAAGATTATTAAGAGAGTTGCTATTTTGCATGTTTACATTCTTGAAAAATGTATAATTTTGATGTTTTCAATTATTATTATTTTACATATATCTCCTAACACTATTTGGAACATTTATTTCTTGCTCTAGTGTGTACTAACATTTCAGGAAAATCAACTCCAAGATATTGAAGTCTTGTAATCAAATTCAACATGTTTTCATAATTTTTTATATGAGAGTGAGTGATTGTAATTGAGTGAAAAATCACAATACACACTTAGGGAATTTTTTTTAACTGATCGTATAGGATGAACTTAGTTCGTACGGGACGATCATGTCAATTATCCCTAAGGAGAGCAATGGATCGAATAGGCGGAGAGAAAATTTTTCTAAGTCCTAATTGTCCAGGACAAATTTAATAGTCGTCCCAGGACGAACGTCTCAGGATTTTCACTTTCTACTATTCGTCCAGACGAAATCAATGGTTCGTCCCAGAACGAACGTCTCTGTATTCTCACCATGCCCTGTTCGTTCAGACGAAAAATAATATTCGTCCCAGGATGAACGTCTCTATCTTGAGGCTCGCTCTATTCGTCCAGATGAAAAATAATGTTCGTCCCAGGATGAACGTCTCTGTCTTGAGGCTCACTCTATTCATCCATACGAAACATATTCGTCCCATGACGAACTGAACCGACTTACGTCAGTTGGTTACGTCCTAAAGAATTTAGAGAACCGACTTATATAATAACCGTTTCGTACCGGACGAACTTGGTTCGTACGGGATGATTAGCGTGTAAGAAAATATTTCGTACCAATATACATAAGGTTCATTTCCGACCATTTAAGTAAAATCGTCCAGGACGATCCACGAACGTACGAGACGATCCACTGCGTACAGAATTGAAAATTTGCAGTT
>NW_021350548.1:0-315 GCF_001605985.2 Dendrobium catenatum | reverse complement strand
CCGATTGTCCTACACTTCAAGATCACTCGAGCAAAGGTAAGGAAAAAGGTGAGGAGAAAGCTAAGTCTAGGAAGGACAAGAAGAAAATCCAAAGAGGTTTCTGGGCAGAATCTGATACTGATTCCTCTGAGACTGAACCAGAGGAAGAGACTGCAAACTTGTGTTTCATGGGAGAAGATCAAAGTGATAAAGAGGTATATAAACCAACCTTTGATGAATTGTTTGAAATTTATGAAAAAATTCATGCATCATACAAAAAACTTAAGAAGACACATGCTTGCTTAAAATTAGAACATTCAAATCTACAAAAAGAGC
>NW_021350547.1:0-204 GCF_001605985.2 Dendrobium catenatum | reverse complement strand
CGAACCCGACCCGTGACCCGAAATTGACACCCCTATATATGCATGTACAAGCTTGGTCGATGCAATTAATTTATTGGAAGTTGATATATCATCAAAAATTTATCTTGATCGGGCACGAATCTCGATGCAAAAATCAAGTTGGAAACTTCAAAAATTAAATCTGGGATTATTTGAACTCTGATTTCAGCAAACTTACAGTCAAAC
>NW_021350546.1:0-302 GCF_001605985.2 Dendrobium catenatum | reverse complement strand
TAGTGCACCCAATGCAAGTGGCAATTGGGTCCAATTTAACTTGAGCTGGAAGATGGCTCAGGTCCAAGTGTTTTTGGCTACTTTCGGTTAGCCTAACTCTTGACCCAAGTTAGCCCAAGGCATGGGCTAGCTTGAGGAAGTGTATTGGACCTAGGGCCACCTAGGAGAGGTGTTGGTCAAGTTCAATTGGGCTTAGGTTGAGAGTTGGCTCAATCCCAAGTGATTTTGGGCACTTTGGGTTAGCCTAACTCTTGACCCAAGTAAGCCCAGGGGTTGGGCTGGTCAAGGAAGGTGTATTGAGT
>NW_021350545.1:0-293 GCF_001605985.2 Dendrobium catenatum | reverse complement strand
TGTATTGGCCAATAGCAATATAAAAATAATATGACACGCTATGTATTAATTAATAAATTATAATTATGGATATATAAAAATCAAATATATGTACCTATTGTGTGCTTGATTTTATGTGGTAGCAGACTAAGGAATAATGCCCTAGCATTATGCAAAGTTCAATGACATGAAAGTAAAAAGCACAAATATTGGTGACACTAGAACTTTTACGTGTAAACCCTAAAAAGGAATAATACTATAGGCCTGATTAACTATGGTAAGACGGTAATGATCAAATGATGTTGGGTGATCAT
>NW_021350544.1:0-218 GCF_001605985.2 Dendrobium catenatum | reverse complement strand
TATGGGATGAATCAAAATGTTCCTTTTTGCAAGCACCTAAGCAGTTTTGAGCCTATTAAGAATAGCTAGCTAACCAGACAAACGAAGAGAACCTTAGAGCCAATCGTTTATGCCAAATGAACTTGTACCAAGCAACCTTTGTGAAATCAGAGAAAAAAAGCAATCTAAATGTTTTAAAATATAGGAGTCCCATCTCCATTTAGTTTTGAACCAAGTAT
>NW_021350543.1:0-219 GCF_001605985.2 Dendrobium catenatum | reverse complement strand
CAGTGCTTTCAAGCTTATCAGATTCACGGATGATCCATGATCGATTAAGATTCGAATGATAATCAGCTTATCGCTCTCTGTAGTATCATACAGAGGACGATTATGGCCTGTAGTTCCGAGCATCATGTCCTCTTCGGAGAAAGTAATGAATGGCTCATTTTGAGCTTGTAGAACCTCAGTCGAACTACGTTCAGCAAAATATGCCTAGTATCTTTCGGG
>NW_021350542.1:0-304 GCF_001605985.2 Dendrobium catenatum | reverse complement strand
TATATATATATATATATATCTTCTTTAAAGGTATGGAAATTTTAAAGAAATGAGCATATTAGTAATTAATTAAGGAGAAGGAACTTAGCAATTAGGTATTTAGCAAAAGAAGCTTAGAAGCGAAAATTAGTTGCTTAATGACGTTTTCAATAAAGTAGAATGTGCAGACATAGAGAGCATTACTTAGTCTCTGTAATATCGCATTGGAATCTACCTAACATATCAATTTATTTGGTACTTGTTGAGCTCACAACAAATGCTTCCACCTAAAGCTTGTCGAAAATCACTAAATACATTTACAATT
>NW_021350541.1:0-248 GCF_001605985.2 Dendrobium catenatum | reverse complement strand
GTCTACTCCTCGAGTCCTCCGCTCCAGGAATTTCACTACAAACTATAGCTCTCCTTTTTCCCCCCTTGGCAAGGCGGAGAATCCCTTACAATACTCCCTTTCACCAACCCGGTGTGGCGGAGTGCCAAGCGCTATTTTCACCCTCCTGGTGACGGTAGAGAACCTTCTCGTTTTTCTCACTCCTGGAGAAGGCAGAGTACCTTGAGGTCACGGATGTAGAAGAATCTCCCCCTTAGAGAGCCTCCCTC
>NW_021350540.1:0-391 GCF_001605985.2 Dendrobium catenatum | reverse complement strand
ATTTGAAATCCCATAAGGGTATTTTGGTCAATTTTGAACCATTGGTCAACTAGGGTCAAAAATGGGTTTGAAAAATGCAGTTTACTGCTCAATGGGTTAAAATCAAGAGTCTGGAAGTGATTAGAGGCTTTGATAAAAGCTCCAAGATCAAAATCTTCAAGGGGTTAGGTTCAGTGGCATAAGCAGTAAATATTTGAAGGTTTTACAGCCTTTGGATTTTAATTCAGATTCTGGGGTTAGAGACCTCAGAACGAGCTCAAAATTGGAGGGTAGCCTATAAAGACATGTCTCATCATTTTGCAAGTGATAGACCCTGAATTAGAGGACATTTGACGGGGTTTCGAGATGTTTGAAAAATCTTTAAAAGGGGGATTAGGACAAGGCCTCAAGA
>NW_021350539.1:0-203 GCF_001605985.2 Dendrobium catenatum | reverse complement strand
TCATCCTTTCACACTCTTCAAGTATCATCCTTTCACACTTACCAAGTATCAACAAAGAACCGTCATCCTTTCACACCCTCAAAGTGTTGGCAGAGTACTGGATCTTCTCCGATGATCTTCTCTCGAGCAATTAGAAAGAAGAAAGAAAGAGAATTAACAAAAAAATAAAAGAGATTCTTACCATTGAGTAACCTTATGAACCC
>NW_021350538.1:0-347 GCF_001605985.2 Dendrobium catenatum | reverse complement strand
AGAGTTCTATTTTGTATCAAATGTTACCTTAGTCATCGATTAATTTCATCTGAGATTGAATTTATCATAATAAAAATAATTACATGGTATTTACTTTTGTTGTGCAAAAGCAAAATATGTTGTTACACAAGATCCCTAATTTTGTGGTTTTCACTTTCTCGTGTTGTTATGATTGTTTTATTTAGATGGCTGCTCCTCTATCGAGGCTTCCCTCTGATAGTTTAGTAGCAAATCATGTGTCTCTTTTTTATCATGGATTTCTTAACTCCATTAATAAAACTAGTTTTTTCAAGGATGTAATCTCTGAATTTGGATTTTCCTTCTCTTTTCCATATCTCAAGCCTACC
>NW_021350537.1:0-367 GCF_001605985.2 Dendrobium catenatum | reverse complement strand
GTGGTGCTCTTTCTATCATCCATATCGCCAGCCCAATCACTGTCGCTATATCCTACATGTCTAAAATCGTTAGATGATAAATAGAGTAAGCCAAAGTGATTTGTACCTTTGATATAGCGTATAATTCTTTTAGCAGTTTTTAAGTGGCTGGTGGTTGGAGTCTCCATATAGCGACTAACAAGTTCGACATCATAGAGAATATCAGGCCTTGTGCATGTTAAGTAGCGCAAACTCCCGACCAGGCTCTTGAAAATATAGGATCAACTCTTTCTCCTTCATCATGCTTTGATAACTTGACTCCACATTCAATAGAAGTATTTATAGGTTTGTAATTATCCATCTTGAATTTCTTCAACATCTCCTTTGC
>NW_021350536.1:0-247 GCF_001605985.2 Dendrobium catenatum | reverse complement strand
TATAAAAAGCCAAACTATTTGAAGCATTACATGAAAAATGCCAAACAATTTGACTAATTCTTAATACCCAAACAAATTATATTAAATTAGTTGTATTCAGTGGCGGAGCCAGAAATTTTATTCAGGAGGGGCTTAAATAAAACATTATAGGAAAATCACTCATTACCGGTATAATTTTTTCGGCGATCAATTTTTTGCAGTTTGTTGACTGTCAATTTTCTGGCGGTCAATTTTCTAACGGTATGCC
>NW_021350535.1:0-1049 GCF_001605985.2 Dendrobium catenatum | reverse complement strand
CGACCTCTTCCACACAGGTTAATGTCATCAAATAAATTTTCTGACATACAAACTCGGATAGGTCTTACATCCTTGGTGGATTCTCCTGACCTCATCCACACAGGTTAACGTCTTCGAGCAGGGCTCCGACATACAACCTCGGATATGTCTTACATCCTTGGCGGATTCTCTCGACCTCTTCCACACATGTTAATGTCATCGAACAAATGTTCTTACATACAACCTCGGATAGGTCTTCTACCCGACGTTGAACTTCTACCCGACATTGGACTTCTTTCTGTCTTCGGACTTCTGCTCGTCAGCGGATTCCTACTCGTCGTCGTACTTCTGCTCGTCGATGAACTTTCGTCGGTCTTCTACCCGACGTTGAACTTCTACCCGACATCGGACTTCTTCCTGTCGTCGGACTTCTGCTCGTCAGCAGATTCCTACTCGTCCTCGGACTTCTGCTCATCGACGAACTTTCGTCGGTCTTCTACCCGATGTTGAACTTCTACCCAACGTCAGACTTCTCCTTGTCGTCGAACTTCTGCTTGTCAGCGGACTCCTACTCGTCGTCGGACTTCTGCTCATCGACGAACTTTCGTCGGTCTTCTACCCGATGTTGAACTTCTACCCGACGTCGGACTTCTCCTTATCATTGGACTTCTGCTCGTCAGCGGACCCCTACTCATCGTCAGACTTCTGCTTGCCGATGAACTTTCGTCGGTCTTCTACCCTACGTTGAACTTCTACCCGATGTCGGACTTATCCTTGTCGTCGGACTTCTGCTCGTTAGCGGACTCCTACTCGTCATCAGACTTCTGCTCGTCGACGAAATTTTGTCGGTCTTCTACCCGACGTTGAACTTCTACCCGACGTCGCACTTCTCCCTGTCGTCGGACTTCTGCTCGTCAGTGGACTTCTACTCGTCCTCAGACTTCTGCTCGTTGACGAACTTTCGTTAGTCTTCTATCCGACGTTGAACTTCTACCCATCGTCGGACTTCTCTCTGTCATCGGACTTCTGCTCGTCGATGAACTTTCATTGGCCTTCTACCTGACGTTGAA
>NW_021350534.1:0-298 GCF_001605985.2 Dendrobium catenatum | reverse complement strand
TTTCTTGAGTCTATTGTATTTGGTGTGGCTCCTGATGTTCTATAACTTGGAAGATTTTATATTTCTCCCTAAAGTTTTCTATTCCGGGACGATATTTATATCATCCGGGATGATCTGTCCAAAAGCAGAAATCTTAATTAGGGCATCCTCATTAAAGCAACCGTCATTATGCAAAACACATCGTGCTGGACGATTTTGTATCGTCTAGGATGATAGGCTTAATTATCGGCTAGGATGATAGGCTCAATTCAGAAAGAATCTACCGCCAGATCTAATTAGAAATAACCTATTTTTGGAC
>NW_021350533.1:0-293 GCF_001605985.2 Dendrobium catenatum | reverse complement strand
ACGAGGCTTGGCGGGCTTCCTCTTTCGACGATGGGGTGGATTTACTCAGGACGAAGACATTCGACAGGGGATTCTCCGGAACGAGCTCTCTCACTTGCTTTCACGCTCCCCCTCTCAATCTCTCGTTCTCACGCTCCAGCAAGTCCGAAACTCCTCTCCCCCTCTCACACCCGAACTCCTTCTCCCCCCTCTCTCACGCGTCTCTCTCCTTCTCTCCGATCTCTCTTGTTCGCACAACCCCAACAAACCCGACGCCTCCCTCGCGGCCCCCCCCCCTGTTCGCGCGACCAGCA
>NW_021350532.1:0-247 GCF_001605985.2 Dendrobium catenatum | reverse complement strand
ATAAATGTTTTGAAACTCTTTAAATTTATTTAAAGAACAGTCTAATAAAAAAATACTTATTCAAAAGTTTATGCAATAAATTTTCAATTTTCATTTAATGTAGGGTGGATAATTTATTAATGTGAATAAACTTTTGGCCATTAAATTTGATTTAAATTTATAGTATATAATTACAAAATACTCAAATCTTTGATATCATGTTACTTTTTATTTTTTTGCTTTTAACTTTATTTTTTTCCTAAAAGAA
>NW_021350531.1:0-443 GCF_001605985.2 Dendrobium catenatum | reverse complement strand
CAACTCTGAAGATAATGATTTTGTGGCCGAGCAATTCGTGTGGATCGACAAAAGAAACTCACCTAATCAAATATAGTTTGAGTTGGACTGAGTCAGACTGAGGATTAAAATAAGCGCTTGTTGGAAGACAATCGATTTATCTATTTCTGTACTCTTAAAAAAAAATGCTAGGTTGAGAGTTACTATTTTTTCAAAAAAAAAAACAAAAAAATCATCTAGCTGAACTGGTGTGTAGATGCCCAATCCTAACACATAGGCACTAGTTTTGTTTTCATGAAGAGGAGCAAGATTCGGTGCCAAAGTGCTCGACTTAGTGCCCAGGTGCCCAAAGTCCACTAATTGAGCTAGATTCCAAATTTTTTGCATGTAGAACTATTGGATAAACTATTGCATGTGGCCCTTTTTTCCTTATATGCCATGTGTGCTTTCCTATCTAACTAAAG
>NW_021350530.1:0-234 GCF_001605985.2 Dendrobium catenatum | reverse complement strand
TCAAATCGGACCTCCAAATGTTTGTTTTAAAAAAAAATTTGTTAATAATGCCACTTTCAAAATATCTCTTTTGAAATTGAAAAGAAAAGACTTTTGATTATTAAGAAGATTTGAGATACACTAGTCTTAACCTCTTTTCCATTTTAACTTTCAAGAATAAAGAGGCTAGACCGTTGAGTTTACTTTAGATTTTCTTAAAAGTTCCATAAGCCTTCGGGCAAGAGGAAACTCCGT
>NW_021350529.1:0-1014 GCF_001605985.2 Dendrobium catenatum | reverse complement strand
GTCCTTACAATATGCATAATCCTCTTTATTGTGATTAAATTTGGTCACCTTAAGTTGCATGGTATGAAAGATAACAATGCTACTTAGTCATCAGTTGGTTTATTTTTTGTTCTATTTTTAATTCAGTCGGTTTTACACAAATGTATATTCATATGTAAGAACTCATTCTATTTAACATGCCTATGCCCTAATTTCTTTTGGTGGTCTAAGATTATTTTAAAGCATGGTAATCCAAATATAGGGTAAATTCTTTTAGCGATAAGTAGTACTTCTAATAACAAAGTGATTGTATAATGATATAATTTTTTTATCATAATTGGAATATTATTTTATTTTAGTTTTCTTTTAACACTCACCGAAACAAGCAATTGGAGGTTTATTTTGATTCAGCACAAACTTAATTCCTACTACAGATGCATTACAAAAATTTTGAAATGTTTATCAAAATTAAGTAATCTTAATGCAGACACATTAACAAGTCTCTCCTTAATAGCATTGCAGGTGCACTTAGTAGAAAATTATTAATTAGTTCCATATCAATATTAAATCTTTCGATGAATTGCCAGAAAAAAAATAGCCAAATCATGAAATCTTCAAATTTTGTGAATATTAGTTGGCATTGGTCAGTCTTTAATTGGTTTAACCTTATCAAGATCAATTGATAACCAACAACAAATATTATAAATTCCAAAAAATCTAATAAATGGGTAAAAATTAATACTTCTTCATATTTACTTATACTCTAATATTGCAAAATGTTAAAGACTTATCTAAGATGAAACAAATGTTATTCTCTAGATTTGTTGTAAATAAGAACGTCCCCTATAAAAAATTATCAAATGTGATTCATGATTCTTATAAAAATACACGATGTTTTTGTTAAACTAATAGACACTACTCAGCATTCTTGCAAATTATAATTGTTTTAAAAGAAAAATTCTTTTAATCCCATTCGCTCATCCTTAATGGCAATTACCCAGTTCAATCTTTATGGAATCTTTATGGAAATTATAG
>NW_021350528.1:0-249 GCF_001605985.2 Dendrobium catenatum | reverse complement strand
CCTTGGATAGATTATACATCCTTGGTTAACGTCACTAGAATGTCGTCAATGGACTTCTGCACAAAGTTAAATTTCTACACGATTTTAAATTTCCTCCTGTCGCTGAACTTTTGCCTTGCAGGACTTTCGACGGACTACTATTCGACGCCAGAATTCTTCCTGTCATCGGACTAATACCATTCGTCGGACTTCTGTCTGTCGATGGACTTTTATCGATCTTCTGCCTGACAGTACTTCTACCCGACGTCG
>NW_021350527.1:0-223 GCF_001605985.2 Dendrobium catenatum | reverse complement strand
TACCGAGTAATACCTACTAATACCTGAACATAGCAATATCGGTTTCCGGTCCAGGTCGGGTCATCGGGCCGCGCGGTAAAAAGTAAGAGCACGTAACGACATGTTATTGGCCTCCGGATGTAGAGTTACGTTCGGTGTCCGGACCTAATAATTGTTCCGTCTAGGACACCATTTTTATTATTTTCTAAAATAATTTTTTAATATTAAATTTTTTTAACTAAAA
>NW_021350526.1:0-285 GCF_001605985.2 Dendrobium catenatum | reverse complement strand
CCAAGAGGCTACATACAAGAAACAAGATATCCACAAGTAAAATACCAATTGATTACAACAAGTGAAAGTTCCTACGATCCAAAAGGCAGGAGATTAGCTAGTGCACTACGATCCACCTGTAGAAAGCAATGAGTAGTGCACGACAGTCTACCTGTACGAAGCAGCTAACAATTTCATTCAGAAGCTGCTACGCCACGCCACCGGATCAGCAACATTCGTACAAGCAGACAGAAGGCGTCTACAAGTACTTTCAAAGTACCCCTACACGTGCACTATAAATTATAT
>NW_021350525.1:0-22700 GCF_001605985.2 Dendrobium catenatum | reverse complement strand
GATTGTATCAATCATCCTTAATTACTCCCTTGATTTTTTGATCAATTAAGGCATAATTTGAGAATTTCGTCCAGGCCGATCAATGATCGTCCTGGCCGATAATTAAGAAATACAGTATACCTTAATTATCTATGGCAGCAACTTCTTTCTATTTTGAGCTTATCGTCCTGGCCGATATGTTAATGATGGCTACCTTAATTAAGAATCCTTATTTAGACTTTCTGTTTTAAGCCTGATCGTCCAGGACGATGTAAAAAATCGTCCTGGCCGATATGAGTAAAAGTAGAAATTCTAAGTTTCTCAAGTGTGTGCTTAGGGTTACTTAGAATCAGTCTCTTTGACCATTACAAGTAGACTCAAGAATTGAAAAACAAAAGTACAGACTGACTCAACCCTAAACCTACATAATCCTGAACTGGCTTCGTTTGTTCGTCCGATCTTTGATTCCTGAAAAGTTAGAAGAAACAAGTAGTCCAAGAGAATCAATAGTGTTTGTCAATCATCAAAATAAAGGTCATGAAAATAGGTTTGCAACAATCTAAAAGTCAAATACCTCTTCTTGATCTGATTGATCAAGATTGTCGGCCATTAAGCATAGATTAGTGACTTCCTCTTCCTTTTCTGTTTATGACGAGTCCGAAGCTGAATCCGCCCTAAAAGCTTGTTGAAACTTCTTCTTACCCTTCTTCACAAATGGTTTCTCCTCTACCTTCTCCTTGCTATGATTGGCTTTAAGTTTTGGGAAATCCATCCTTATGTATCTAGGTTTCCTGCACTCATAACAAATAATTTCATTTGAAACCTTGGCATTTCTATTGAATTTATCTCTATTCCACTGCTGGCGTCTCTTCTGCTTCCTCTTCAGAAAGCTTATGAATTGTCTAGTCATCAATGCGTTATCGTCTTCATCCTTAGGTTGTGAGTGTTCACTCTCAGACTCTTCCACATTCAATGCTATGTTTTTCTCCCTTCGTGGTTCACCTGCATCAACCTTTATTTGGCTAACTCCTTGCTCGTAAGCAATAAGTGAACCAAGAAGATTGTCAATAGAGTAAATATTTAAATCCTTAGACTCTGTAATTGCAGTTATTTTAGCATCATATGCAGTAGGTAAGCAATGAAGAATCTTATTAACTATTTCAGCATTTGTTAACTCCCTACCCAATGCATAAAGAGGTGACAATTTGTGTGAATCTTGTGTACATATCAGAAATAGATTCATTTGGTTTCATGCAAAATAGTTCATAATCATGCAACAAGATATTAAGTCTAGATTTCTTAACCTCATTAGTCCCCTCATATGTTATACAAAGTCTATCATATATGTTCATTCCACTTTTGCAAGTGGAAACCTGCATATAGTCTTCTGATTTTAAAGCACAAAAGAAATTATTCAAGCATTTGGCATTTAGTTGTGCTAAGTTATGTTTTTCTACTGTCCAGTCTGCAAAAGGTGTTTCAACTCTAACTCCGTCAACTAATCTAGTTGGTTTTGTATATCCTTCCTAGACTAAGATCCACATACGATAATTAAGTGACTATAAAAAAAGTATACATGCGAGTTTTCCAAAAATCAAAAGGTATATTGTCAAACAATGGAGGTCTAGTTATAGAGTAACCTTCAGGTGTATTTCAGTTTCCAAATTTAGCCATCTATGTTAATCAAAAAGTAGTCTAAACTTATTATTTTGAAACAAAGCTCTGATACCACTTGTTAAGACTCATTCACTATGAATTAGGTTGTTAAGCCTAAGTTTATGTCCCACGGCTAACCAAGAGGGGGGGTGATTTGGTATTTTAAAAATTAATCCCTCTTTTGAGTATTTTAAACCGTAACTAAACTTTAATGAATTTTGTAGAAATAGTTTTTCAACCACAGTTTTAAAATAGTAAATCACAAAAATAAAAAAAAGTAGCAAAAAAATATGTCACCAGATTTATAGTGGTTCGGTCAAAACCAGACCTACATCCACTCCTCGGAGGCACCCTCCGAGTATTACACTAATACCACTAGTGACTCTCCTTTTTCACCCACTGCAAGGCAGAGAAGCCTTTACAAAACTCTTTTCACCACTAACCGGTGCGGCAGAGAACTGTCATCCTTTTACACTATCCGCAATGCTGGCAGAGAACCGTCTGTCCTTTCATACTCCTCCGATGTCTGCAGAGAACCGTTCATCCTTTCACACTCTCCTAGTGTGGGCAGAGAACCCTTTGTCCTTTCACACTCTCCTAGTGTCGGCAGAGAACCCTTCGTCTTTTCACACTCTCCTAGTGTGGGCAGAGAACCCTTTGTCCTTTCACACTCTCCTAGTGTGGGCAGAGAACCCACGATTGTTCACACTCTCTGAGTGTCGGCAGAGAACCAGATCTCCTTGATAGATCTTCTCACAAGAATTTTAGAAGGAAGAAAGAAAAGAGTGAAGTAATCCAAAATCACAAGTAGATAATCTTACCTTTAAAAATAAAGTTAAGCCTTCACGCTCCAATAGTAAGAATTCTCCTTTGAATGCTCTCTCACACTCTCTCCTTGACTCTTCTTTCAATAGGCACGAAGATCAATGATCAAAAAGATTTGGTGGCAGTCAAAATTGGATTATATATAGAAGAGATAAGAAAAATCATCCAAAAACTACAAATTTTTAAGTCAACACGAAATGGATCATCCCGTACGATCGTGGATCATCCTGGACGATTTTACTTAAAGTGTCGGAAATGATCCTAATGAATATTTATACGAACTATGTTCGTACATGATCGTCGTCCCGTACGAACAAGGTTCATTCGGATGAACAGTTATTTCATAGGTAGGTTCCCAAATAACTAAATAATGTAACCAACTTACTTAAGTCGGTTTCCATCATCCTGGGACGAACAGGATTTCATATGGATGAAATTTTTACAGAGAGTAATTCGTCCAGGCACGATTTTAAATGTCGTATGGACAAAAATTTTACAGAGACCAACTCATCCGGGGACGATTATAATTTTGTCTGGACAAAAATTTTCATCCTGGCACGATTATAATTTTGTCTGGATGAAAATTTTACAGAGCTTAGCTCATCCTGGGACAAAAATAATTTTGTCATGGATGATCAGGACTTAGAAAAAAAAATTCTCCGAAAACTATTGTTCCATTGCTCTTACAAGAAGATAACTAACCTGATCGTCTCGTACGAATTTTATTCATCCCGTACGATCAGTACAAAATTTTTAAGATCTCCTCAAGTGTGTGTGTGTGTTTATTCACTCAATTATAATCACTCTCTCTCAAACTTAATTCATACAAAAATTACAAGCTACAAAATACAAGATATCTCATGTTGAATTTGATTTGAATTCTTCAGTAGTTTGGAGTTCGATTTTCCTGAAATGCTAGTACACACAAGAGAACAAATTTTCCAAAAAGTGTTAGGAGATAACTATACATAAAATAATAATATTTGTAATCATCAAAACTATACAAGTTGCAAGAATGTAAAACATGCAAATTGCAACTCTCTTAACAGGATGCTGTGAAGTCTACTTCTGTAATGACAAGAGAAGAAATTGAAGTTGTTAAATACTTCAATTATAAAGAAGAAATGGCTCAGGTTGAAAACTTTGAGAAGACTGATTCTCCTTCTAATGAAAATAATGGGAAGGGTTGCTTGCGAACCCTTGTAAATCCTAATGGATTACTAGCGAGCTCAAGTATTCCCTATCATAAATCTGATTTCAAACTTCAAAAAGAACTGAAATCCTTGGGAAAGGATAATATTATATCTCATGGAAGAAAAGGAGGTGGTCTTGTTAAAGGTAGGAAAGGGAGTAATCCCTATTCTTATCAATAATGACTTCTTTAATTTTTTGGAATTATAGGAGGGCTAGGAAAAAGGAAGCCTCCCACTTCTTGAAGGAATGTATAAAAGATAATGATTTGATCTTTGTTTGTCTGTCTGAAACAAAGATATCTTCCTTTGATAGAAAGGATTGTGACAAATTCATTGGTAAGCTTTGGGATTTTTATTTACTTCCTGCTGAAGGAATTTCTGGAGGACTAATGGTTTGTTGGAAAAAGGATATAGCTTCTTTCTCTGTCTTAGTGACATCTCCTCAAGATATTGTGGGAGAATTAAACATCTTTAATAAAGGCGTATGGCTCATAGCCTCAGTTTATGGGAGTAATGACTCATACAAAAGAAGAAACCTTTGGAACACTCTTGAAGGTATTTCTAACTCTGATTTTCCCATTATCATAGGGGGAGACTTCAACTGTCTATTATCTTAAGAGGACAAGCAAGGAAGGAAAAAGTTTAAATTCTCTCAAGGTGCACAAGATATGAGAAATTTTATAAGCTCCTGTGATCTTCAAGAAATGAAATTCATTGGACCAAGATTCACTTGGTGTAACAACAAAATAAGGGGAGCTCGAATTATGGAAAGGTTGGATAGATGTATTTTGAATTCTGTTGCTTTGGAAACTATTCAAAACCAAGTTATCAGGCACCTTCCACGGGTAACTTCAAAACACTGCCCCATTTTAATCAATTTGCTTAACACAGCTGCTCAGAAAAATAGTATAATTAGATATGAAGAAGTTCGGTCATCTTATCCTGCTTCTATCGGAATTGTTCTTAACTCGTGGAAGAAGAGTATGAAAGGTGATCTTGTTAACTCTTTGAATAAGAAATTTAAAAGAGTTTTAAATGCTCTGTATTACTGGAGTAAATCCAAACATCAGGATATGATGATATTCAAGGAAAGATTGAAGAATGAAATATTGGAAATGCAATTTAAAGAAGCAGAAACTTGTGGGCTGTCCAAGGAAATGTTATAGATGCTGAAATCTAAAGTTCATGAATTCAATATTACTCTAGCCCGACTTAAAAGGTGTTGGTAGCAAAGACCAAAGGCAAAATGGTTGGTAGATAGTGATTCAAACACCAAGTTTTTTCACATATATTCATCTGGTAGATTTAATTCTAACTGGATCCATCAAATCAAAGATGGAGATGGTAATGTTACTGAAGATCAAAATCAAATTGAAAACATTTTTTTCAATTATTTCAAGAACAAATGGGAAGAGAAGAATTGTTGTTTAACGGGTTGGCCCAAGCCTTTCAATGTGCTGAATGATTTGGACAGACAAATCCTTTCTAATGATTTTAGGGAAGAGGAGCTAGATGATGTGGTTAAACAGCTTGAATCCAACATTTCTCCAGGTATTGATGGGATCTCTTACTCTTTCATCAAAACTTTTTGGTTTATCATTAAAAATGACGTATGGAAGGCTATTCATTCATTTTTTGAACTGGGAGTCATGAGTCCTAGTTGGAAGGAGACATTGGCAGTTCTTATACCAAAAATAGAGAATCTGATATTGCCTAATAACTTTAGACCGATAAGTCTCTGTTTATCTATATATAAATTGGTAGCCAAAATGTTACTGAACAAAATGTAAATTTTATTCCAAAACTGATTTCTGAGGAACAATCAGCTTTTATTAAAGGCAGGTCTAATTCAGACCATATTCTGTTAGCCCAAGAAGTGTGTAACAAATTTAGATTCTTTAAATCTAAAAAAGGGCTTATGGATATTAAAATTGACATGGAGCAAGCTTATGACAGTATGGGGTGGTCAACTCTCACTCAAGTCTTGAAGAATTTGTGTTTTCCAGATAAGTTCGCTAACTACATTATTCAATGTGTTTCAGACACTAATTTTTCTATAATTATTAATGGAAGCAATTCGAGTTGGATCAAGGAAAAAAGGGGGTTTAGGCAAGGTTATCCCCTTTCCCCTTCTCTTTTCGTTTTATGCTCTCAACTTTTGTCTTATGGTGTTACACAAAAAGGGAAGGAATTGGGCATCAAAGTAGCTCCTAATGCTGAGAAAATTTCTCACTTATTATATGTAGATGACATAGTTTTGTTCTTAGAAGCCAATGGAAGAAGTATTAAGAAAGCTAAAAATATTTTGGAAGGATACTGTAAGTGGTATGGGCAAAGGATCAATGTTCATAAATCTTCCATTATATTTGGGAATTCGGTTAATAGAATGAGAAGAAGGAGATTGGCTAAAATTCTGAAATACAAAGTGGTGAAAGAATTTAAATATCTTGGGATCAATATTGTGTTGAGAAGAACTTCTAGGATAGATTTCTACCATCTGCTAGACAAAGCAAATAAATATTTGAATGTATGGGGTAGTCGTTATATTTCATTAACCAAGAAGTTACTTCTTGTCAAAACTATTTTGTCTTCTTTCCCTATTTATCACATTACTCACTCTTTAGTACCATTGGGAGTACTAAAGGAGCAGGATAGAATGTGTAGGGAATTTTTGTTGAACAAACATGATGGAAGTAAAGGGTTACATTATGTTTCATGGGATGTACTTTGTAGGCCTCTTAGAATGGGAGGACAAGGTATCCAATCCATGGTTTATAAGGTTGGTCTACTTCGAGCAAAATTTGCCTAGAACCTCATCTCCGGTTCATCTTCACTCCTCAATAGAATTTTGGTTTCTAAGTATGGTAATCAACTTTGGAATATTCAGCTTAAATATCATATTTCTCCTACTATCAAAATTATTGTTAATGGATTTCAAGCTCTTAAAGATATTTTAAGGTGGAAAGTGTGGGTAGCAATGTCAACATCTTGCAAGATGTTTGGATATTTGATAAATCCATTACTAGATGGCCAACCTTTATAACTAATATGAAATAGGATATCCAATCTCTAGATTATTTTGTCAATGGAGGAGAATGGAATGCAGAAAAATTGAAGCAATTCTTTGGGCCTTATTTGATTGAAAATATTAAAAAGGTTCATATATTCATTGATTTAAATGAGGATCAGTTAGAGCTCAAATATAAATTCTTGGGTAAATCGCTTTCAGCTTTAATTTTTATGGAATCTAAAGCTGATGGGTGTGAAGACCCTCACTAGCAATGGTGAAAAAATATGAAGCTTAGGCCTAGGGTGAGTTTATTTTGGTGGAGACTTGCCATCAATGCAATTCCATCAAATGATTTTTTGAAACACAGAAATCTGTCCAGGAATGAAGACTGTCCGAGAGGTTGTAAGTCAGTGGAAAATGCTAACCATATTGCTATAAATTATCTAAAACTGATGCAGATATTCAATATTATCAAAAGCTGGGGCTTCTCTGTTCTTATTTTTAATTCCATTCAAGAATGTTTTCTGGCTTTAAATCTTATGGCTAATACTAAACCTTTAATTGGAAACATTTATTGTTCTGCGGTTTTCTTAAACTGGATTAATAGGAACAATGTAGTTCATAGGGGAAAGGAAGATAGCATCTCATACATAGCGGCTAATGCTATCAGTATGGATGAAGCCTCTTTCAAAAGAAGTTCTGATTACTGGGAAACTAACCATATTTCACAGCTATCTTCTCATTGGTTTCCTCCTCCACAAAAATGGATTAAACTAGATATTGATGCCTCTGTTAAAAACAATTACAATGCAGGTATTGGCGGTGTATTCCGAGACCATAGAGGGAGACTTCTATGTGCATTTGGGATGAAGTGTAAGCACTGGGATTCAGCTCAAATGGAAATGTATGCAATTTTGTCAATAAAGACATTTATTCATGAATGGAGATATGATTACAAAGGAATTATCATAGAGGAAGACAATAAAAATATTATTTATTTTGCCCAAAAAATCTATAATAAACAGTCAGTGGAAGAGGAAGGCATATGCAAATTGGACTTCTCTTTTCTATCAGACTTCAATAAGGTTCTTTTTCATTTTGTTTATAGAAAATGCAATAAGTTAGCTGATTTTTGTGCTAACTATGCATGTTCCTTAGATTTCTTTTGGGATGATCTTAGTAGTAATAATGTTCCTCCTTATTTTATTTCATTGCTCAAGGAGGATTATGATTGTGGAGCAATCACTTAGCTGTTTGTATCTTCTTTTATCTTAATAATATTGCTTTAAGCATTTCATCAAAAAAAAAAAAAACTAAAAAGATATTAACTAAGAATAAATAAATTTCTCCCCCTTTTGACATCACCAAAAAGAGAAGTATCAAAGAAAAAATACATAAAGCACATCAAACAGAGACTTAGTAAAAAGATGGATCCTAATCAGGTGGTGGTGGTGGTGGCGGAAAGAAGTGATGGATGGAGGAAAAATGATGATCGATCAAAGTAAATTTCTCTCCAAACCATTGCATGTCCTCCTCATACTACTAGTGTTATTCATGGATATGAGAGTCAATCTGAGTTTCAAGTTGATCAAGTTGTTTAATAATGTCATCTTGAGGATAGGAAGGTGCAGGCCCACTTAGTGAGCAGGTCTTCTTGATGGAGCAAGTCCTGCTATAGCAGCCTCCCCTTCTTCATCAAAATCTGGCTTAGCTTGATCTTTGCTTCTATAAACATTATCGGGTTCACCAGGCTAGGTCAACTAGTATTTGTGGTGAAGAATGTATCCTATGAGATGCCCTAGGGCTAGATTGAGATTCCTATGGGTGCTAGGATGACAAATTTGGGTTATGTTCTGGTTATAGTTAATAATCATATTGGCTTCATCAAATCTAATGATAGACATGATTAGATAAGTGGAAATAGAGAGTATTGGGGTCATACATATCATATATATAGCTTTGGGTATTATAGATATCCTAAGAATGTATTAATTGATCCAAATATTTTTTGTTAAGGATTGGACAAGAGGTTGGTGTTGGTTCAAAGAAATATTTCTAAAAACCAAATTTATGGAACTCCAGTAAAACCCATTTGTTGTGAAGGAGGGGGCTTGAGCTTCGTCAATAGAAAGATCGATATATTCAATAAGGTCTGCTTTGGTTAGTTCGATATTTTGATGGAAGACAAACAAAGTGAGGGTTATGTTGTCTAGATTGATCCTAAGGTTGGCAAAGAACTCATATAAGAGCTCAGAGTTAAATGAAAAGGCCATGGTGAGAAGAAATTGGAGGGAAGTGGAAGAGAAGAGGCTCATCACCTCAAAGTTAAAGCCTGCTTGATATAGCATGCAAGAAGGAGTGATCTTGCATGCTTTAAATTTGTGGTAGGCATCCAAATCTCTAGAAGAAAGAAAATGATCATCATGGCGATGAGAGGAAGAGGAGCATCTCGGGATGATTCAACCACATTTTCTTGAGCTATCCATTGAATAGAAATGAGTGAAAAAAAGTGTAGTGAAGAGCAGTTAAGTGAATTGAGCATATTTCCCCTCCTATTTAAAGAAGTTTTGACTCATCGTACAGTACGATCATATAATTATTTCTTTTAGATGACTGGTCGGGAAAAGGTGGATATTTTGGGAATTCAATGAGATGAGTGTGTGAAGATAAGGAAACACCTGATATCAGTTTTTTTTATTGTTTTGTTATTTTTGTTATTTATTTATTTTTGGATCAAGCATGAATGTTTATAACACCTAGTTTTGTCCTCAAGGTGCTAAAGGTGTCATAGGCTAGTGATTTCATGAATATGTTTAGCAATTAATCTCTTATAGCTATATGGTACAATTCTATATCTCCTTTGGCTATATGATCTCTTATGAAGTGATGTCTAATGCCTATATATTTTGGTCAAGAGAGTTTAATTGGATTTTAGGATATGCAAAATGCACTAGTGATATTACACATAATTGGGATGGTTCCTACGGGTAATCCCAGATCTAAATGTTTTTATTTCAACTATAAAACTTATGCAACACAACTCTCTACTGCTATATATTCTTCCTCTATCGTGGAAAGGGCTACTGAATTTTGCTTTTTACTAGACCAGAAAAGTAAAGATTGTCCTATGAATTGATTTGTTCTAGAGGAGCCTTTCCTATCTACCCTACATCCTCCAAAATCAAAATTTGAATACCCTAAGATTTCAAAATAGGTGGTAATAGCTCTCCTATAATGCTCATTTCAAGCTCGTTACTAATTAGTTTTGAGAATTCATCACATAAGATTTTATCTGAAGACCCAAACATTATGTCATCTATATAAATATGAATAATAAGAATTTCATCTTTTAGCCTTTGTAGGAAGAGGGTAGTGTCTACACTATCCTTAATAAATCCTCTATCTAGTAAGAATGAGCTAAGTCTTTCAGACCAGAATCTAGGTGCCTGCTTTAACCCATGAGGTTCCTTTTTTAACATAAATACATGATTTGGGAATTGTGAGTTTTCAAATCTGCAAGGTTGCTCAACATGAACATTCTCTTTAATTACCCCATTCAGAAAAGAACTCTTAACATCCATTTGATACTATTTAAAACCTTGTAGCAAGCAAAGGCTAAGAACACCCTTATGGCTTCTAGTCTAGCTATTGTGGAAAAGGTTTCCTCAATGTATATGCCATCAATTTGGTTATACCTCTTAACTACTAGCCTGTTCATATTTTTTACTATGGTTCCTAAGTCATTCATTTTATTTTTAAAAACCCACTTTATTCCCACCACACTCTGCGCTTTAGGTCTCTTGACTAATTCTCATACATCATTCCTAGTAAATTGGTTCAACTCTTCTTACATTACTAGGATCCAAAATTTATCCCTTAAAGCTTGATCTATACTCGTCGTTTCTATCATAGAGATAAATAATGAATGAGTAACCTCTTTCCTAAGTACGTACCTAGTCCTCACACTTTTTGATTGGTCTCCTATGATTAATTCTTTAGGATGATTGGAATAATATCTCCAATCTCTAGGTAATTGTTCTTGAGGTTCTACCCTATCTCCTATGGTAATGGTTTATACCCCCTGAATGGCCTCTACCTCTTCTTCTTTAAATTTAGTTTCAAAGGTCTTATCTGATTCATCAAATACTACATGGGTAGACTCTTCTAATTCCTTGTCCTCTTATTCAAGATTCTATAGACCTTACCTACATATTAATAACCTAAAAAGATACCTTTCTCAGCCTTGGGATCAAATTTTCCTAAGGGATATTTCCCATAGAATAAGATAAAACATTTGCAACCAAAGACATGCAAGTGAGAAAGATTCGTTATTCGACCCTTAAGGCGTTCATAGGGTGTTTTTATCTAACTTATGTTAAGAGAGTTGCTATTTGCATATGTTACATTCTTGTAACTTGTATAGTTTTGATGATTTCAAATATTATTATTTTATATGTAATTATCTCCTAACACTTTTTGGAAGATTTGTTTTTGCTCTTGTGTGTACTAACATTTCAGGAAAATTGAACTCCAAACTATAAAAACTTCAAATCAAATTCAGTATACAATCCTTTGCAAATTGAAGCTTTAAATTGTTCTTCGAATTGAGAGGGAGTGATTGTAATTGAGTAAATAAAAACACACACACACACATACTTAAGGACATCTTACAAAATTTGTACTGATTGTACGGGAAGAACCTAGTTCGTACGAGATGATCAAGTTAGTTATCTCCTCGTAGGAGCAATGAAACGAACAGGATTTGGAGGAAATTTTTCTAAGTCCTGATCGTCCAGGACAAAATTAATTTTGTCCTAGGACGAGTTAGGCTCTATAAAAAGTTTGTTCAGACGAAATCTATAATCGTGCCAGGATGACTTGGGCTCTATAAAAATTTCATTCAAATGAAATCCAAATCGTCTCAGGATGAATTCTTCTCTGCAAAAATTTCGTTCATACGAAGTTCATTATCATGCCAGGATGAGTTGTTCTCTGTAAGAATTTCGTCCGAACGAAGTCCTGTTCATCCTAGGATGATTTGAACCGATTTACTAAAGTTTGTTATGTCCATGCAGTTATTTGGGAACCGACCTATGGTATAACTAATCATACGGGACGAACCTAGTTCGTACGGGACGATGATCGTGTACGAACATAGTTCATACCAATATACATAAGGATCGTTTCCGACACTTTAAGTAAAATCATCCAGGACGATCCACGATCGTACGGGACGATCCAATTTGTGTTAACTTGAATATTTTGTAGTTTTGGATGGTTTTTCTTATCTCTCTTATATAAGGTCCAATTTTTACTGCCACCCAATCTTTTTGCCATTTAATCTTTGTGCCTATTGAAAGAAGAGTCAAGGAGAGAGTGTGAGAGAGCATTCAAAGGAGGATTCATACCACTGGAGCGTGAAGGCTTCGCTTGGTGTTCAAAGGTAAGAATCTCTACTTGTGATTTGGGATTACTTCACTCTTTTCTTTCTTTCTTCTAGAATTCTTGTGAGAAGATTTGTCAAGGAGATCTGACTCTCTGCCGTCACTTGGAGAGTGTGAACAGCCGTGGGTTATCTATCCATATTAGGAGAGTGTGAAAGGATGCAGGTTCTCTGCCCACACTAGGAGAGTGTGAAAGGATGAAAGGTTCTCTACCCACACTAGGAGAGTGTGAAAGGATGAAGGGTTCTCTGCCCACACTAGGAGAGTGTGAAAGGAGGAAGGGTTCTCTGCCCATAATAGGAGAGTGTGAAAGGATGGACAGTTCTCTGCCAACACTGGGGATAAGTGTAAAAGGAAGACGGTTCTCTATCGCATTGGGTAGTGGTGGAAAGAGTTTTTATAAAGGCTTCTCCGCCTTGCTGTGGGTGCTAAAGGAGAGTCACTAGTGGTATTTGTGTAATACTCGGAGGGTGCCCTGGGGAGTGGATGTAGGTCTAGTTTAGACCGAACCACTATAAATCCTGTGTCTTTTAAATTTTTTACTGCTTTTTATTTTTTGCATTTTATTTAGTTCAAAAAATTGTGGTTGAAAAACTTTTTTTAAAAATTCATTAAAGTTTATTTTCAGTTCAATATACTCAAGATAGATAATTTTTTAAAATACTAATTCACTCCCCCTCTTGGATAGCCTTGGGACATAAGCTTAGGTTTAACAACCTAATTCATAGTGAATGAATCTCAATAAGTTGTATTAGAGCCTTATTTTAAAATCATAAATTTAGACTACTTTTTGATTAACGTAGATGGCTACATTTGGAAACATAAACACACCTGAGGGTTACTCTATTACTAGACCTCCACTGTTTGATAATATACCTTTTGATTTTTGAAAAACACGCATGTCTACTTCCTTACAGTCACTTGATTATCGTATGTGGATCTTAGTCCATGAAGGATATACAAAACCAACTAGATTAGTTGATGGAGTTAGAATTGAAACATCTTTTGCAGACTTGACAGTAGAAGAACGTGACTTAGCACAACTAAATGCCAAATGCTTGAATAGTTTCTTTTGTGCTTTAAAATCGGAAGACTACATGCGGATTTCCACTTGTAAAAGTGGAAAGGATATATGGGATATACTTTATATAACATATGAGTGGACTAATGAGATTAAATAATCTAAACTCAATATATTGTTGCATGATTATGAACTGTTTCGCATGAAACCAAATGAATATATTTCTGATATGTACATAAGATTCACACCAATAGTCACCTCATTGCATGCATTTGGTAGGGAGTTAATAAATGCTGAAATGGTTAATAAGATTCTTCGTTGCTTACCTACTGCATATGACGCTAAAATTACTACAATTACAGAGTCTTAAGGATTTAAACATTTATTCTGTTGACAATCTTCTTGGTTTGCTTATTGCTCACGAGCAAGGAGTTAGCCAAAGAAAGATTGACGCAGGTGAACCATGAAGGGAGAAGAACATAGCACTGAATGTGGAAGAATCTGAGAGTGAACACTCACAACCTGAGGATGAAGAAGACATCTCATTAACGAGAAGACAATTCAGAAGCTTTCTGAAGAGGAAGCAGAAGAAACGCCAACAATGGAATAGAGGTAAATTCAATAGAAATACCAAGGTTTCAATTGATGTTATTTGCTGTGAGTGCAGTAAACCTGGACATTTAAAGACGGATTGCCCTAAACTCAAAGACAATCCTAACAAGGAAAAGGTAGAGGAGAAAACTACTATAAAGAAGGACAGAAAGAAGTTTCAAAAATCTTTCTAGGCGGACTCAGCTTTAGATTCATCAGAGACTAAAAAAGAAGAGGAAGTCACTAATTTGTGCTTAATGGCTGACAGTCTTGATCACTCAGATCAAGAAGAGGGTCACTCTCACACAAGACCTTGTGAGAGCATATGGTACCTGGACAGCGGATGTTCAAAGCACATGATGGAGATACTGCTCAATTCATAACACTAGAGGCCAGGAGTGGATGCAAGGTTACACTTGGATATAATACCACAAGGATGGTGGTTGGGACAAGTATGATTGGAAATTTAAAGAATTTTTTCATAGACAATGTATTATTGGTTGAAGGCTTAAAACATAATTTGTTAAGTATAAGTCAGCTATGTGATAAGAGTTACTGTGTAAAATTTTTCCTACTAGCTGCATATTAAGTCAAAATGGTAAAGATGTTTTAAATATAAAAAGGGTAAACAATGTTTATATGCTAGATTTAAATTGCATTCAAACTCCTACTGCTTTTTGTTTGAAAATTGTATCTGATGAGTCATGGCTTTAGCATAGGAGACTTTTTCATTCTAGCATAAAAAATCTTAGGAGGATTACCCAAAAGAACTTAGTGAGAGGTAAACCAAAATTAGACTTTACTAAGGACCACCTTTGTGATGCATATCAATTAGGAAAGCAAGTTAAGTCCTCTTTTCAGTCCAATAAGGATCTTAGAACAAGTAAACCGTTAGAGATTTTGTATATAGATCTTTTTGGACCAGTTGGACTGTGAGTCTAGAAGGGAAGGTATACGGATTTGTGATTGGGGATGATTACTCAAGATTTACATGGGTTAGATTTCTATTTCATAAGAGTGAATCATTTGAGGAATTTAGAAATTTTATGACTTGGATTCAAACGAAATTAGGGTGTGAAATTATTTCTATTCAAAGTGATCATGGAGGAGAATTTGAGAATGAGAGATTTGAAGAATTTTGTAAGGAAAAAGGAATTGATCACAAATTTTCTGCACCTAGAACCCTTCAGTAGAATGCGGTTGTCGAAAGGAAAAATAGAACATTAATAGAAGCCGCCCAAGCAATGTTGGCAAAATATTCACTTCCTAAATATTTTTGGGCTCAGGCGGTTAGTACTGCATGTTATGTTCTGAATAGGGTAAATTTAAGATATAAATTGAATAAAATACCATATGAGTTGTTAAAAGGGAGAACACCTAATTTGTCTCATTTGCATCTTTTTGGTTGCAAGCTGTTCATTCATAAAAAAAGAAAATCTGTCTTAGGAAAATTTGATCCAAAATCAGATGAAAGAATTTTTGTTAGATACTCAAGTGTTGGAAAATCTTATAGAGTATTCAATAGAAGAACTTTGGTAATTGAGGAGACCACACATGTTGTATTTGATGAATCTGGAAATATTGAAGAGCCAAATATTTTAGAAGATGAAATTGAGATTAACTCCCAAAAGATTGATAAATTAAACTTGGAAGAAAACTTGGATGAAAATATGGAAGAAATTTTCGAGATAGAAAACCCTTTGCCTAGAGATTTGAGATTTTCTAAAAATCACCCAAGGGAATTGATTATAGGTGAACCAAGTGAGGGTGTAAGGACTAGGTGTGGATTAAATATGGAAGTCAATCATTCAGTCTTTATTTCAACTATAGAACCCACTAACATTGATCAAGCACTTTCTGATGAATTTTAGATTTTGGCCATGCAAGAAGTGTTGAATCAATTTGTAAGAAATAAAGTTAGGGAATTAACTACAAGGCCAAAAGATCAAAGTAAAGTTGGAACTAAGTGGGTATTCAAAAACAAAATGAATGACTCTGGAGTAGTCATTAGAAATAAGGCTAGATTAGTTGCTAAGGGGTATAATCAGATTGAAGGGATTGATTGAGGAGACTTTTGCCCCTGTAGCTAGACTTGAAGTAATTAGGGTTTTGCTAGCCTTAGCCTGTTTTAAAGATTTCAAATATTTCAAATGGATGTGAAAAGTGTCTTTTTTAAATTAGGTAATTGAAGAGGATATTTTTGTAGAACAACCTCTAGGTTTTGAAAATTCTAAATACCCAAATCATGTGTTCAAGTTGAAAAAGGTATTATATGGATTAAAACAGGCACCTAGAGCTTGGTATGAGAGGTTGAGCACCTACCTACTTAAAAGATCATTTGAAAAAGAAAGTGTGGATACAACTCTCTTTTTGAAAAGATGTGGAAAGTATATACTCATTGTTCAAATTTATGTGGATGATATCATTTTTAAATCTTCAAATAAAAATCTTTGTGATGATTTTTCTAAAATAATGAGTAGTGAATTTGAAATGAGTCTAATGAGAGATTTAAGTTACTTTCTAGGTTTTAGCATTAAGAAAATTGAGGAAGGAATGTTTCTAAGTCAATCAAAGTATGTTAAGGACATCCTCAAAAAGTTTGAAATGGATAATGCAAAACCTGTTAGTACACCAATGAGTTCCTTAGTTCAGTTGTATAAGGACCCTAAGGAAAAAAATGTTGATCAAAAGAAATTTAGAGGGATAATCTGATCATTGCTTTACTTGATAGCTAGCCGCCCCAATATCATTTTTAGTGTCTGTTTGTGTGCTAGATTTCAATCAGATCCAAAAGAATCATATTTGACAGTAATGAAAAGGATTTTAAGATATCTGTTAGGAACTCAAAACTTAGGAATTTGGTATCCTAAGTTTAGCTCTTCATTTGAAATAATTGGTTATTCAGATTCTGACCTTGCAAGATGTAGGGTGGATAGGAAAAATGCTTTTTGTGTCTTTAGCTTGCCTTTCTTATACTTTGGCTTCACCTCACCCTTCTCCTTGTTTAGATGGGTCTTCACATTGGGGAAATCGAAAAGGAGGTGACTTGGTTTTATGCACTCAAAGCAAATTGTGTAACATGTAACTTTAGTATTCTTTGAGTTTTTACCTTTATTCCAGTTGTTTTGAAGACGCCTTTATTTTCTCTTAAGAAAATTCTTAAATTGATGGGTCATCATGGCTATATCGTCATCTTCCTCTACTATAGAATTGTCACTTTTTGAATTATTTGCTTTTAAAGCCATCATTCACTCCTTTTCTCTTGCATAATTTTGCCTTTGACTCGCCCCTTGCATGAAAGCAATGAGTGACCCAAGAAATTATCAATTGAATAATTGTTTAAATCTTAGGACTCAGTGATTGCAGTGATTTTAGTGCCGTATGAACTTGTTAAGTATCTCAAAATTGTATTGACTTTTTTTAAAATTAGATATCTCCCTACCTAGTGCATGCAAGGATGTCACTATCTGGGTGAACCTAATGTACATGTCAGATATAGTTTGACTAGGTTTTATGAGAATGAGTTCATAGTCATGTAATAAGATATTTAATCTATACTGTTGAACCTTACTAGTCCCTTTATACATGATACATAGTCTATGCTAGATCTCCTTATCAATATAATAGGTAGACACTCTTATGTAGTCTTATGATTTCAATACGCAATAGAAACAATTCAATCATTTTACATTTAACTACGTAAGTTCCCTATCCTCATTGCTCCATTCACTAAATAATATTTGAGTTTTAACACCATTCAAAAGTTTAAAAGGTGCAGTGTAACCTTCTTGTATCAATATCCACATGTCGTAGTCTATAGTTTATAAAAATGTTGACATTCAAATTTTCCAAAAATCAAATAGTATGATGTCAAACAAGGGTGGACGAGTTATGGAATAACCCTTCTAGTATTACGGTTACGAAAATGTACCATGATGGATTTTCTCAAAGTTTTCTAAAACAATATTTTTTAGATACTACTATGATGCTAATTAAAACTATGAGATGCGCCAAGAGAGGGGGGTAAATTGGTATTTTTAAAAAATTAAATCCTAAGCAAGAGTTTTATTTTTGTAAATTTTTGTTTATTTCAGAAGATGACTTAACTAATTCGAAGTAAAAGCTAGTGATTACATAACGTTGTAATAATAGTGATGAAATTTTAAATCGCACAATGAAATATTAAAATCAAAATTTCTCCAAGAAGTTATAACAATTTTAAATGCAAGAAGAAAATAAAATGTGGTAAATGGAAAAACCACACCATAAATTTTTATAGTGGTTCAGTCATCCTTGACATACGTCCACTCCCTGGAGTCCTCGACTATGATATTTGCACTACTAAAAAGTAACTCTCCTTCTTTTCCCACAGTAAAGCAGAGAAGCCTTTATACAAACTCACTTTTCACTTCCCCGGTGTGGCAGAGTGCCGGACGCTATGTCACCCTCGCGGTGATGGCAATGGACCTTCTAATTTTTCTCCCTCCTGGAGTAGGAAAAAACCTTTTAGGACTTTACCTTGAAGGATCTCCCCTAGAGAGCTTCCATAAGACTTACCACTATTGCGGATCATGGTTTATGATTTTGATGATAGCAAACATTCCTTATTTCTCTACGATTTCCTTTTGTGCTAACGTTTCAGGTCCACACGATCAGACTGCAATTTGGAACCAGCTCAAGATTAGGTAGACTAGGTCTGTGTCAGTTTGTAATCTTTTTCCTTTCTTGAGTCTGTTGTATTTGGTGTGGGATCTGTTGATTTGTAACTTTGAAGATTTCCTGTTGTTTCCTATAAGAATTCTATTTTTGGTAATATCGGCCGGGACGATATTTATATCATCCTGGACGATATGTCCAAAATCAGAAACCCTAATTAGGGCATCCTCAGTAAGGCAGCCGTCATTGATATCGGCCTGGATGATACATGTATTGGCCAGGACGACAGTCTTAATTCAGAAAGAATCAACCGTCATAATCAGTTTAGGAATTCTTTGTTTTAGGAAATCGGCCAGGACAATATGTATATCGTGCAGGACGATCTAACTCAATTATGCCTAAATTGATCTGGTATCTTTGGAAAGCGTTAATGGTTGATTGATACGATCACATCGGCCGGGACGATCGCCTGATCGGTCGGGACGATGTCCTGGATGATCTACATCGGACAGCTCAAATTTAGGGCGATGATCAGGACGATTGAAATTGGTTTTAAACTAATCGGCCTGGACGATCATGATATCGGCCTGGACGATGTAACCAATTTTCTTCTGATCGTCCCAAAACGTCCCGAGATGATGAGCTGAATTTGTACTAATCGGGCAGGATGATATACCTATCGTCCTGGACGATAATGTCGGCAACTTGTATTAATGAGCTCATTTTTAGCTCTTTTATTTAAGCTATGACAAGGCACTTTGTAAGTGTCTTTGGCAGTCATTGTAGCTTCGTTCTTGTGGGGGAAACTTGAAGAGAGAGCTTGAAAAGGAGAGAGGAAAGGGTGGAGTTTGAGAGGGAGAAGATCCTGTGAGGGGGAGGAACTCAAGGGAGTGTGGTGGGGGATCCACACGGTTGCTCCGACGAACTAGCACCTTAGTACCATTGGATTCAAGTCTTGTCTCGAGGTAAGTTCACTGAAGAAGAAGATCTCTTTGGTGTCAAAGGACCCTGTGACTCCGCCGCACCGTGGAAGGTGGAAGTAATTTTGTAAGGGCTTCTCCGCCTAGCTGTGGGGGCTAAAGGAGAGTCACGATTTTAGTACAATACTTGGAGGGTGCCTCCAAGGAGTGGACGTAGGTCAAGGTTTGACCGAACCACTATAAATCCGGTGTGTTCTTTTCTTATTATTTGCTTCCGTACTTGTTTTTCCGTGGTGATTTTGGTTGGAGTTTTATCTTTGGTCTTAAATTTTTCAAATTCGCCTCTCTTTTAATTAGCTTTGGGCCAGTTCTATAGGGTCTAACATCCCTAACGAACTTTCAACCACGACCATAGGAGGAGCAAGCGTGTAGTAGGCTCAGAGAAATCGAATGATCCCCTCACACTAATTCTCCCTCACACACAAACTCACCTTCTCCTTCTGCTCATAACCCCTAAATCTTTTTAAAAAGCTCACTCTAAAGATTTCCCTTCCTTTGTCATGTTCCTCTCTCTCCTTTTCAAAAAGCAAAGGAATTGATTATATAACAGGCTTCAAGAAACCCTAAAAATTCAATTTATACATTTCTGTTCGTACCGTACGATCTTAGATCATACAATATGATTAGTTTAAAATCACTTTCATCCTGGTATGAAGGATACTAAACAGGCAATAATTATCCAATACATTATACAGTACGATACGAATATCGTCTAGTATGATATACTATATTTCTTCTATTCATACAGAACAAATGCTAAGATAACCAAAATTTATCTTTATTCATCATCCGATAAGATCCAATTCATACTATACAATCAATTAAAATATTCAGGTCATCTTATATGATGTATACATCATACACTATGATTAGTTCAAAAAATTAATGTTTATCCAATACAATCTTTGGTATGACCAAAAATAGCCTCGATTCATTATGCAGTATGATCAAGGTTATACAGTACGATTATAACAAAATCAAAGGTTCATCTAATTTAAATGTTTGTACACCCCAAAATCATCTCGGGTCATCGTATAGTATGACCACGGTCATATAGTACGATCACTAATCATTAATTAAGCCTTGATTTAATTGACTAATCAAGGGGTTAATTTTAGCAAGTTTTCAACTATTTCTATAGTACGATTGTATTATATAGTACGATGTGTTCAAATTTAAAATATTAAAAACTTGCTTAAATTAATCTGTGACTAGTGTTTCGTGTTGAAAATGAATCTTACAATATGATCACTATTATATAATATAATTATTTCACATAAGATAGCCGTTGAGCCACAGTTTATCATACAATATGATCTATATAAAAGTATTTTTTCTTAAAAAAAAAACTCTCCCCCTGTGTGTATGCATGGTCACTCAGTTTGCATACACTTTTTGTGGATAAACTCAATAAACAAAGAAATAAAGAAAATACAAAGTTTCATACTCCTTTACATCCTATTCTACCCAGTCTCGAGTCTTTTGTTGTCTTGAGCAGTGTGTGATCTCCTTGAAATATTAGTACTCATAGATAAGAGTAATATTCAAAATATTCAATGAAGAATAAGATTATTTAATCAACATTATTTATCATCATTAAAATCTTAGACTAGGGGTCATAGAATGCAACATGAAGATCAATTATTCCATAGACTTAGTGAGTCCTCACCTTCACTTTCATCTATAGGTAATGGAGTAAAAAAAGTAAGATTCAAGATGATTCTTAAAGAACTTTATGGTCATTTAGCATTTTATCATTTTTAAATGAGACAAGTTATTGGGAATCCTCATGAATATCACATTCTTAATATTGTATCCCCTCTCTTATTTGAGTTCCAAGACTTGTATCTCGAAGACTTACCTGATGATTACCATCTATTAGGGACATACAATATACTGTTGACTTCATTATGGGTTTACAACTACCAAATTTTCCCATTCATGTAATGAACCCTAATGAACATGTTGAACTCAAATGATAAGTGGATGAACAACAAAAGAAATGCATCATTCAAGGAAGCCTTAGTCCTTATGTAGTTCCATCATTATTAGCAAAAAAATGGATGGTACTTAGAGAATATACATTCATAGTGGAGCAATCAATTAGATCACTATTAAATATAGGCTTTTAATCTCCATGTTTGATAATAAGTTGGTCCTAATCAAATATGCTACTCATTTCTTCAATTTAGATCCTAAAGTGGATATCAGTAAAAGAGGATTATAGTAGGAAATGAATAGAAGTTTATTTTAAGAACTTCTGATGAGCTATACGAGTGGTTAGTTATGCCTTATGGATCACCAAACACACTAACACATTCATAAGAATAATTAATACTTAAACTTTGCATAGGAAAATTTTTAATGATCCATTTAGATATCCTCTTGCCAATAAGAAAATTCACCTTTTCCACCTAAAGATCATCATGATTAAACTTAATGAAACTATGATTTATATATATCTTTTACTAACTTGAAGTCACTTTTCTAGGGTTCATTGTTACTATAGATGGCTTGAAGTTCGATCCTACCAAAATGAAATTTATTCAACATTGGTTAGTTCCTACAAAGTTCATTGATTCCATAATTTTAATACCATAACCACCTTCTACAAAATATTTATATAAACATTAGAACCTTAGTCACTCTAATAACTGACATTATAAAAAAAGATAAGTTTACTTGGACTATTTCTGAACAAAATCCATAAAATAAATTTAAGTGATCATAACTTCGTCACTTATCCTTAAGCATACAAACTTCAATAAGACATTGAGCTCATATATGATACATTTAGTGTTGGTATAAGAGGAGTTCTCAATTAAGAGAACTATCATGTAGTCTTCTATAGTGAAAATCTGAATGATGCCAAGCAAAGAAACTCTACTTATGATAGAGAAATGTATATCATTTTTTAAGCTCTAAGTTATTGAATGCTTTATCTATTACATAAGTAGTTCATCCTTAATACTAATCATCATACGCTAAAATTAATGAATACCAAAAGAAAGGTAAGTTTCAAATAAGCAAAATTCATAGAATACCTTCAAATTTTCACTTTTTTTTTCAAAAACATAAGCCTGGTGTAGAAAATAAACCACCATATGTACTTTTTAGTGTGATCATGAAAGTTTCATCTTTTGAATTTTACAATTTAATAGACTTAAATATGATTATCAAGTCTATCCTAATTTCTATATGATATAATAAGTTCATGCCCAGAAAGATTCATCATTTAGGAAAAATAGTAGAAAACATTGATGAAATGAAAACTATACACTTACGCAGTTTATATTTTATTAGCCATGATTAACAGAGATATATACAAAGTAGTAACTCAATGTT
>NW_021350524.1:0-385 GCF_001605985.2 Dendrobium catenatum | reverse complement strand
GGCAAAGCTAAAGTTTAAATGGGAAAATAATGAAAAATATAAAATCTTATGGGCAGACATGGTGTCTGAAGAATCAGACCATGAAAGAGATAATAGTTAAAAATGGCTATTTTTTCTCTACTTTTTTGGTTTTTGTTTTTCCTTTGTTTCCATTTTTTCTTTTATTTTTTTTATTCATATATTTTTTTTTTCTAACACACACACTCACCTTTTCTAAAAAATAAAAAATCTACTTCCTATTTTTTTTTGAAATCTTTGGTAAGTTGTATTTGACTTCTCTAAAACAAACAAAGGAAGAAAACTCATGTGTTTGACTCTCAATCTCTGTTTCCTAAAAAAGGTTATTCTACTTTTGATTTAAAATCTTTTTCATCCTCTAAATTGG
>NW_021350523.1:0-229 GCF_001605985.2 Dendrobium catenatum | reverse complement strand
GTTATTTCAACCAAAGAACTTATTCCACACAACTTCCTAAGGCAATGAATTCAGCTTCAGTAGTAGATAGGGCTACGGAATTCTATTTTCTACTTGACCAAGAAATTAAAGAATTTCTAATAAATTGATAAGTTCCAGATGTACTCTTTCTATCAACCCTATAACCTTTAAAGTTTAAATCTGAATATCCAACAATTTTAAATAAAGAGCTAAACTTAGGATACCAAAT
>NW_021350522.1:0-254 GCF_001605985.2 Dendrobium catenatum | reverse complement strand
AGGTGATATGTGTGAGAAATAAAAAGTGAAGTTTGTGGTTTCCGAAAGGTGAAAATTATGTTTATTTTGAAATGATAAAATTGTATGTGAGAAAGACAAGGTATCTTGGAAAGTGAAATGATTTTTTTTAAAAAAAGTGATTTATACGTCTACTTTATAAAAAAAAAAAATAAAAAATGTTTTTGTGTAAGATTGAGTAAAATGTGTATATGTGATGAGTAATTGGAATGTGTGTTAAAAAGTAAATAGTGTAT
>NW_021350521.1:0-375 GCF_001605985.2 Dendrobium catenatum | reverse complement strand
AAATCACTTATTTTTATCTTTTGAACATATATTTGAGATCACTTTTCAAATCACCTACAAGTTTCATTTTTCAACCTATACAAATCTCAAACTTTTAAAATCCCTACACATTCTAATTTATACTTTTTAAAATATTTCATCTCACAAAACACACAAATTTTACTTCCCAAAACTTCTCAAAGACAATTTACTTCTCCTTCCAAACCCAAACATTTAATTTTTTCATATGAACATTCCATACATTTCCAACATTCACACTCCATATTCTTTACTACAAAATACTTTTCCACATATACACTCCATTCTCACAATCCAACCATTCTTTTCACCTATCCCAATTTCACATTGTTTCCCAAAACTCACACAAACACCTTT
>NW_021350520.1:0-312 GCF_001605985.2 Dendrobium catenatum | reverse complement strand
AATTTTTTCTAAATAAAAAAATTAATTAATATTTTCTTATTTAAATGCATACTATTATGAGCTAACATTAATTTGATGATTATGAGAATATTATTTCGAAATTTCCAGCTCATTATTTTAATTTTTTAAAGCAATAAAATTTAATAAAAGGTATTTTCAAACCATACATTATTTTGGATATAATGATTGATTTGAAATGAATGTAGCATAAGTTGGGACACACTGAAAATTATTATATAGGTCCGGACATCGGATCTAAAAATATGTCCGGATATCCAATTAAAATTTGTCACGTGGAATGCGCTTTGACTG
>NW_021350519.1:0-272 GCF_001605985.2 Dendrobium catenatum | reverse complement strand
AATTGCTTCAAGTCTTGCTACAGGGGCAAAGGTCTCCCCAAAATCAATTCCTTCAATTTGATTATACCCATTTGCAACTAATCTAGCCTTATTTCTAATGACTACTCCTGAGTCATTCATTTTATTTTTGAACACTCACTTGGTTTCAACAACACTTTGATCTTTTGGCCTTGTTGTTAACTCCCAAACTTTATTTCTTACAAATTGATTCAATTCTTCTTGTATGGACAATATTTAAAATTCATCAGAAAGTGCTTGATCAATATTAGTGG
>NW_021350518.1:0-206 GCF_001605985.2 Dendrobium catenatum | reverse complement strand
TGTAGCAAGATATTGGGTGTTGCTCATTAAGAACATTGGATACAACAATTATTATTTTCATTTCTATATATAATGCATGGTGTAAAGATAAATTTCATGCAATAAAATGAAATGAGGAAGCCTACATTATTAAATAAGTATATATTATAAGTACATATATCATGATAACACGAAGAGTTAATACCATTTTTAAAAGTGCCATTGGA
>NW_021350517.1:0-207 GCF_001605985.2 Dendrobium catenatum | reverse complement strand
GCGAAATTCCGGCGTCTCCCGAAAATCCGGCAAAATTCCGGCGTACTCAGGCGGCGGAAAGAAACTCCGACGGTGGTCGAGGAGGAGATGATTCTTCTTTCCCCTTCTCTTCCTCTTCTCCTCTTCTTCTCTCTTCTTCTCACTTGAGTCCTCTTGTGAAGAATGAGGGTTCTATTTATAGTTTTTATGGAGTGGCATGGCTTGTAA
>NW_021350516.1:0-327 GCF_001605985.2 Dendrobium catenatum | reverse complement strand
CGGCCAGGATGATCATTGATCGGCCTGGACGATATTCTCAAATTATGCCTTAATTTATCAGGAAATCAAGGGATTAATTAAGGATGATTGATATGATCATATCATCCTGGACGATCATAGGATCGGGCAGGACGATCTATTCAAAAACCTTAGTTACTTCAGGACGATAAATATCAGCAGCTCGAATTCAGGGCGATACTCTGGACGATTTTCCTCTGATTTGAACTGATCAACCAGGATGATCATAAGATTGGCCTGGATGATCAAGCCAATTTTAAATCATCCAGTTTGCATTTAAGGCGATGCTCTGGCCGATCTTCTCAGATT
>NW_021350515.1:0-264 GCF_001605985.2 Dendrobium catenatum | reverse complement strand
TCCCTGCTGCCTTCCCAGCTGAACACCAGTCAATCTTTAGCAATTAGAAGCCTAATAATTGATGTATTTACCACAGCAAATTGCTGTTCAGCAATTTCTGTTGTACGCCTTGTCATACAAACCTTTCTAAAGTAAAAAAAAAAAAAAAGTTGCTGTCCAGGGATTCCAGGAGTTTTGGAGCTTGCAACCTCTCTCCTACCAAGAGAAAATATGAGATTCTTCTCAGATTTTGGGCAAAGAAGTCAGACTTTCTTTCAGTTTTCG
>NW_021350514.1:0-220 GCF_001605985.2 Dendrobium catenatum | reverse complement strand
GCATGGCTCTAGCGGCTTCCACTAAGGTCTGGTTCTTTGTTTCAGCTATCCCATTCTGCTGAGGGGTCTTAGGAGCTGAGAAGTTGTGCCTAATTCCCTTGTCCCTACAAAAATCTCCAAATCTCTCTTTTTCAAACTCTCCCCCATGGTCACTATGAATGGTCAAGATCTCACAACCTAGCTTTTTCTGAATCCAGGTGAAGAAGACTCTAAACTCATC
>NW_021350513.1:0-213 GCF_001605985.2 Dendrobium catenatum | reverse complement strand
ATATTTTTGTAGGATTACTCTCACACAAGACCTCGTGAGGGCATATGGTACCTGGACAGCGGATGTTCAAAGCATATGTCTGGAGATACTACTCAATTCATAATGCTAGAAGCCAAGAGTGGAGGAAAGGTTACACTTGAAGATAATACCACAAAGAAAGTGGTTGGAACAGGTATGATTGGAAATTTGAAAAACTTTTTCAAAGACAATGTG
>NW_021350512.1:0-754 GCF_001605985.2 Dendrobium catenatum | reverse complement strand
ACATGATACGACAATATGGCATTTAAATTTCAAGGATCTCTTAAAAATTATCATACTTATTTGTCCAGGCCCTAACTTTTAAGTTATATAATTTCTTAGAAATTGCTGCAAATTATGAAGTAAAGATTGAGAAATCATCCATTTCATAAATTTGAGCTATTATCTTAGGATTTATCGAATCAGTAGGCTTCTAGAAATTCTTAGTAGCTGTTTCCACTACTAATTCATATGCTTCCTTAAATGGATAAAACATTAAAGATCCTCTAGCTACAATATCTATGATTACCTTAAGAGATCTTACTAATCAATTATAAATCGTTTGAATAATAAATGAAATAGGTAAAGCATGGCGAGGGAATTTCCTGGGCATTTCCTTAAACCTCTATCAGCTTTCATAAATTGTTTATCGTTCAAACTGGGAAAAAGATGTGATATCATTTCTATGTTTTAGAAATTTATGAGCCAACTCATTCTATGGAGCTATAGAGCCTAGAGGTAAAGAATTCCACAATAGATTAGCCTTGTCTCTTAGAGAAAGTGGAAATAATTGAAGTCACATATGATCATCTATGATAATATTATACTGAAATATTATGTATGTTTCTTGGAAGTTAGTTAAGTGTAAATTGGGATCATCAACAAGAGTTCCTCCAAACTATGAATTTTCAAGCATCTAAATGATGGCAGGTTTTAAATCTAAATTTTTATCCTTCAAAGTAGTTCTATTAATACTCTGATGAATTCTATCTACTAC
>NW_021350511.1:0-1268 GCF_001605985.2 Dendrobium catenatum | reverse complement strand
TAGATTTTTAAATCAAACTTATTATCCTTAATTAATAATATATAAATTATTTTAATAGATATTTAAATTATGATCAAATCAATCCATACAAGTAAATATTAATGGACCTATAACATACTCCTACATTAATATAAAAATCCTCTAGCTATCCATATATCTTAGCACATCTTGAGTTCTTTATGTTCAAATTTTGATTGAACTTAAGTTGTGTAATGTAAATCATATATACGTAATTATCATGCACATATAGCAAATCATTTCACATGAAATATTTAGCACATAAATTAGAACATCCAAGTATATATTTGTTATCATCAAAATCTCTAGAATAGGTTATGAGGTAGATAATATCAATAATCTTCCCCTTTTTTATGATGACAAACTTATGTTGGGTATAGTTATAACAAATGTGCAAATTGACATTCTATCACAACTTTTAAGCATTAAAAAAAAACATATATAATAATTGAGAAATTTCTTTGAATGCTAGTTTGCTAAAAAAATAATTCTCCCCATAAATATATGCATGTAAAAAAGAATTATGACCAACATATAATTCTTCTCCCTCTTTGACAACATAAAAAAATAACAAAAATATAAAAGATAGTTAAATATAAGGGTCTAACATCCCGAGCATACGTCTTAACATGCAAAATCTCTCTTCAATTAATGATTTTATAAAAATATCAGCTATTTGAGAATCTGTGTATACAAAATATATATCCACCTCACCTTTATTAATACAATCTCTAATAAAATGATGGTTAATCTCAATGTGTTTAGTTTATGAGTATTGTATAAGATTTTTTATTAAACTTACAGCATTTTTGTTATCACATTTGATGGGAATATTTTTAAGCTAAATTTCAAAATCTTCTAATTATTGCTTTAGTCATAAAATTTGAGCAATACAACTACCTGCAGATATGTTCTCTGCTTTAGCAGTAGATAAAATAATCAAATTTTATTTTCTAGAAGACCAAGAAATAAGTGATGTTCCTAAAAATTGACATGTTCCATATGTACTTTTTCTATAAACTTTACAACCAACAAAGTCTGCATCAGACTATGCAACTAAATTACATGATAATAGTTTTTTGGGATATCATAAGCCTAACTAGGTCAAACTCTTAACAATCAAAATATTATCTGCTTTGCCTAAGTGCCTCACTATTTTATCCTGTTGGTGCAACTTCCTAGTAGAACCATTCCAAAATTGCTCTAGAATGAGCATGCTTAACTTTGAAGATTTTTAAATAAAATTCCAA
>NW_021350510.1:0-559 GCF_001605985.2 Dendrobium catenatum | reverse complement strand
ATTATTTTTTGAACTATTAGTATAGCTAGTTTAGGTGGAAAAATTATTTGGATTTGTAATTGTTGATGATTACTCAATATTTATATTGGTAAGAATTTTAGCACATAAGATTGATTCTTTTGATGAATTTAAGACCTTCTTTATTTGGATTCAGAAGAATTTAGGATTATTAATTTATATCATTCACAGTGATTATGGTGGAAGAATTTAAAATTGAGAAATTTAAATTATTCTGAAATGAATCGAGGATAACTCATAATTTTTCAGCCTTAAGGACCCCATAATAAAATGATAATGCTGAAAGGGAGAACAGAACATTAGTAGAGACAACTAGAGTAATATTGGTAAAATATAGCTTATAAAAATATTTTTTGGCAAAGACAATGAATACTACCTGTTATGTGCTAAATCAGGCAAACATTAGGTTAAAGTTCAATAAGACATCCTATGAACTACTAAAGGATAGTACATAAAATTTATTACATATACATATTTTTGGTGGTCAATATTTTATGCTTGTTAATGATAAATCTTATTTTAGAAAGTTTAGTTCTAAGGT
>NW_021350509.1:0-671 GCF_001605985.2 Dendrobium catenatum | reverse complement strand
TGTGGTTGTTATCAATCAAAGCATAATCTTTCCTAAGGATTTCATATTCCTTTTTACGTTCTTCAAATTCTAGACTTAGACTAGAATGCATTTTCTTTATTTTTCTATATGCATCATGCATGTGTTCAGAAACTTTAAATAATTCATCATAAGTTAAGTCATATACCTCTTCTTGATCTGAGTGGTCAAGATTGTTAGTCATTAAGTACAAATTAGTGACTTCCTCTTCTTTTTTAGTCTCTGATGAATCTGAAGCTGAGTTCATCCATAAAGCTTTTTGAATCTTCTTTCTGCCCTTCTTTACAGTAAGTTTCTCCTCTACCTTCTCCTTGCTAGGATTGGCTTTGAGTTTAGGTAAATTTGTCTTTATATGTCTAGGTTTCCTGCACTCATAGCAAATAACTTCATTTGAAACCATGTTATTTCTATTGAATTTACCTCATTTCCATTGCTAGCGTTTCTTCTGCTTCCTTTTCAGAAAGCTTCTGAATTGTCTAGTCATCAAAGAAATGTCTTCTTCATCCTCAGGTTGTGAGTGTTCACTCTCAGACTCTTCCACATTCAGTGCTATATTCTTTTCCCTTCATGGTTCACCTGCATATGGCTAACTCCTTGCTCGTAAGCAATAAGCGAAACAAGAAGATTGTCAATAAAATAAATGTTTAAATCCT
>NW_021350508.1:0-478 GCF_001605985.2 Dendrobium catenatum | reverse complement strand
ATTGAAAGCCAAAAAACCTATGGTTATATTCCAAGCATTTAACCACCAGATAAATGACAAAAAATAATTAGAGTACTCTTTCATAAACCAAATTTTCCATTTATGAGGTAAATAGATAGCAAACAAACTCATAGCTTCACAACCTCCATCCAATAAACTGGATAAGGCCAGATTACCAACCCAAATAGACCAAAATAGAGAAAATACAAACAAGGATGAAACCACAAAAAAAAATCTAATAGCTAAGATAAATATGAACAAAATAGCCTGCAAAAGAAAGAAGCCACTTAGGAACCACACCAAAGGGATCATAGTAAACCAAGAGAACTAACAACCACCAAAATATAGAATAACAATCTAAGGACCCATCCTATTGGAGCCAAATAAATCCAAACTAAAAATAAGGGTAAAACCAGTAAGCATACAATAAGAACACCAGCGAGAAGCACTAAGAGACACCCACCAACCCCCTTCACAG
>NW_021350507.1:0-387 GCF_001605985.2 Dendrobium catenatum | reverse complement strand
TTGCTTATTGTTTCAAAAAATCATAATTTTCATTTCACCAAGTAGAAATCGATAATATTATTGTCAAAATATCCACAATATTCATATATATCACATATAAAAAGTTACATCATAAAGTATGTAAAATTAGAAGAAACTATATTTTTATCGATTTAGGAGGGAAGTAACCAATCAAACCTAAACTCGTTGAAAACTAAAGTTAGATTTAGTTTACTTACCATGTTCAGAAGAAATATTTAAATGAAATCAATTGATGGAAATGAATAAATCAACTTTCTCTCTCCTCTTGCTTTCTTTTTCCTCTCCCTTTCCCTCTCTTCCTTCCCGAGTAATTCACGGTGGTAGGGGGTTAGTGCTTAGGATCTTAAGATTTTATATATATATATA
>NW_021350506.1:0-278 GCF_001605985.2 Dendrobium catenatum | reverse complement strand
GGCCCGAGTTGTGGGTCTTACAACTTAATCCTTTAGACTAAGATGATCTTAGGTTTAAATTTGCTTGTTTGAGGTTTAGGATCAACGCTATTTATTTTGACAATTTTCCTAAAATGTGGGGGCTTACGACTTTAGTTAAAAGTTTCCCGATAGCGGGTCTTACAACCTATTCATATAAACTAGGATGCCCAAGTGAGGTGGTCTAGGGTTGTATTATCACCTAAACATTTTTCCTCAGTAGTCGGACTTATGACTTCTATTAAAAGTGGCGGGGGGTT
>NW_021350505.1:0-311 GCF_001605985.2 Dendrobium catenatum | reverse complement strand
TGGCAACCTTTGGTGTGGCTTGTCTCGGGTTGCTTCGTAGGTTGTCTCGCCTCCACCTTATTGGACGGTCCTTGCATGGTTTCAGCGACGCTGGTAGCCTCGACCGCTAACTGAGCTCGATCGTTAATTGTAATTTTCTCTTTATTTGTTTTCCCTGCCTTTTTGTGTTGTAACCATTGGTTTTATTTATTAAATGAAGTTGTTTTTGAAAAAAAAAAATCTACTTTTAGATGTCTGTCACATAGCCTCCACCGCCATACCACTCGCACACTGACCACCACTATATGACCTTAGCCGCCTTGTCGCTGCCA
>NW_021350504.1:0-351 GCF_001605985.2 Dendrobium catenatum | reverse complement strand
TTTTCTTATTATCGCTTCCGCATTTATTTTTCTTTCGTACTTTGTTTGTGGTGATTTTCATTTGAGTTTTATCTTTGGTTTTAAAGTTTTCCAAATCACCTCACTCTTTTAACTAGCTTTGGGCCAGTTCTATAGGGCTTAACATCCCTAACAAACTTTCAAGTGGTATCAGAGCAAGCTTTCATAAAATAAGTTTTTAAAAATTTTTGAATTTCGATTCATGGCTAATTTTTCAAATCGTATTGTTTCAGAAGGATATTCAATCACTAGACCTCCTTTACTTGAAAATATATCATTTGATTTTTGGAAAACTTGAATGTCTATTTTCTTGCAATCGATAGATTTTCATAT
>NW_021350503.1:0-244 GCF_001605985.2 Dendrobium catenatum | reverse complement strand
TCATCAATTAATTTGGAGCAACTAACTACATAGTGAACAAGTTTGTAGTAGCCAAGTGCTAAATTGTGAAACTTTGAGTATCAAATTGAGGGCAAATAGTATAACGAGTTCTTCAAAGGAGAACTCCCACTCGATTGTAAGTTAATCATATTACATTCGAGCGAATAATCTCGACTAATGTTTCATTTGAGACAACTTTTTTTTGTTACTTTCTAAAATAGTTTTCTAATACAAAAAAAAATTG
>NW_021350502.1:0-250 GCF_001605985.2 Dendrobium catenatum | reverse complement strand
TTGATCTCTATCGGTGAGAATTTAGACTTCATTTGGGATGCATTTCTTAATGCTTTTTAAATCAATTTTTAATTAAAAATTGATTTAACAAACAGTAAAAAAATTCATCCCAATTGATAAAAATAATGAAAAAATAAGCTAATATAACAATCTTATTTTCTGCATACAATTTATATATTCTAATTGTATAGAAGAAGACTTATTTATGACCAATATTGAAATCTTACGTTTTTTTTTTTTTGGGGGAAAC
>NW_021350501.1:0-422 GCF_001605985.2 Dendrobium catenatum | reverse complement strand
GTCTATCATTAGATCATTACAAAAAAGTAATTGAAATTATACAACCCATTAAGAGTTCCATTATAAAGCCAAAAGAAGAACTCAACAAAAGTTAAAATTATTCATTGTCTTCATCTTTGTAGTACTTCATACTCTTCCAATTCTTCCATCTTGAGTTTTGTTTACTCTGTGTTGAATAAAAATAATAATAAATAAAGAAAAAAAGAGAATTTTGAAACAGATATGAAACAACGAACCTGGTTTCATCGTCCCCACTTCGCCAGTTATCCCCAAACGTTGCTTTGCTTCACTGGTAACTGTTCAACATCGTCGTTTCGCAGGAGCATCTAGGCTTCACCTTTTATCTTCCCTTTTTGTCGTTGTTGTTTGACTTTGCTTCATAGGAGGCGACGAAATTGCACGAGTTGCTCTCCGACTCCTTC
>NW_021350500.1:0-477 GCF_001605985.2 Dendrobium catenatum | reverse complement strand
TTTTTTTTTTTTTTTTTTGACAATTACTCTGAATGTCGATGATTTAGAAAATAGCAACTCTGAAGGAGGATGAGATAATGATGTATAGGCTTCATAACCAAACAATTCAGAAGATTTGTGAGGAAGAAGCAAAGGAGATCTCGCCAAGATTTCATTAATAGATAAAAAAAAGTTACAATGAGCTATATTTTTTTATCACAAAATTTAGCAAAATGATTAGCACTTTATTTGAGAGAGTTTTCTTACTGCTTTTTAAAATATTTTTTTTATAAAATTTTTGAAACTTCAGCTTTGTTTGGGACTGCTTTCTTACTGTTTCTTAAAATGACTTTTTAGTACAAAAAATTTCATTTTTATTTTAAAAAGAAGCTTTAAGAAGCAGTTAAAAAGTCATCCCAAACGGAGTCTTAAAAAATGAAGTTTTGACCCAAATAAAATAGCCTAAGCCTTCATTTGGGACGGCTTTTTTATTGCTTC
>NW_021350499.1:0-359 GCF_001605985.2 Dendrobium catenatum | reverse complement strand
TCGTATTGTGAGTTTAAGTTTAGATTGGTTTATTTTGGGTCTGTCAAAAAAATGGAAAACAACAAAAATATGGATTCATACAATGAGGAAATCAATTCAAATAATCCTGATGTTCCACTTCCGTTGGACAGATGGATTCCTACAGAAGGCGATTCAACGGATCCGCTTCAAGATCGTCTGTACAAGCTTAAATATCACATTTTTCTGTGTGATAAAAAATTCGAGAAGGAACAGGAAGAAATTTTGAAGAAGTTTGGTGAGAAACTCAAAGAGCTGGATGAACAATATGCACCTCCTCAAGAGAACCCAAAGCTAACTCATCGGGAGATGAGTTCTTCAAAAAGGGGAGAATCTGATGT
>NW_021350498.1:0-338 GCF_001605985.2 Dendrobium catenatum | reverse complement strand
AACACTATCATTAGATTTGGAAAGGTTTACTCCAGACATACAAGTCCAAACTGTGCTCCAAAGCAGATCCAAGAATCGGAATCATCTCCTGGAAATAAGGTAAGTTCACCACCTCCCTTATACCCTATAAACAACTCCATATCCTTCAACAACTTCTCATCATCACACAAAAATTTTCTTGTTACATTAGAAGATATCCATATTCCTAAAGATGTTTCTGAGGCCTTATCTGATAAAAATTGGAAAAATGCCATGAAGGATGAAATGCAGGCTCTGTGATGTGAAACGTAAATGCCATATAGTTGCCTAGGTGGCAAGATTAATTAAAGCCCAAATCA
>NW_021350497.1:0-210 GCF_001605985.2 Dendrobium catenatum | reverse complement strand
GAAGAATTTATGTTGTATTCCTGATACTTTTATTCTTGTTTTATTAAACCTCTCGTTAATGTTTCTGACTTACTTAGTGCTGCTAGATTTTTAGGTTTTAAGCATGCCACTATGAATTATGCTAATAAAATTTCATAATTTTGGAAATATCCTATTCGGATTGATATTCTTAACAATTTTATTCAAGTTTTGCATTTTAACATTGAAGTT
>NW_021350496.1:0-340 GCF_001605985.2 Dendrobium catenatum | reverse complement strand
ATCATATAGATGTATGGCGAAAGTCTGGCAATTGGCAGAAGTCCAGCGTTAGGTAGAAATTTAGCAAAGAGCAGAGGTCCGACGTCGGGTAGAAGTCGGACGTTAGTTGGTGGCCGAGGAGAACTCCGATGTTAGATGATATTCGGGGAGAACTCCGATGTTACTTGGAGTTCTGGTGAAACTCCAGCGTCACTTGAGTGTCGGACAGAACTCCAGCGTCGTTCTGAAGTTAGTCAGAATTCTAGCGTCGAGCAGAACTCTGACGTTGTTCGGAAGTCCGGCATAATTCCGCCGTCGAGCAGAACTCTGGCGGTGGTCGAGGAGGAGTTATTCCCTCTTA
>NW_021350495.1:0-201 GCF_001605985.2 Dendrobium catenatum | reverse complement strand
AAATTTTATTTTCACCTCTCAAGGTGATATACTTTTTCTAACGAGACAATTCAATTTTAGAATTCAATTTCAAGTCCCAAAGAAAGCTAATATTTTTCAAAACCTGATTTCAAAATTCCACCAGTAAAAAATGGCACGCCCGGTGGGACTAAATTTCTCTCTCCATCTTTAATAATGGCAAAATTTTGTTTTATTGGTAGT
>NW_021350494.1:0-1415 GCF_001605985.2 Dendrobium catenatum | reverse complement strand
AAAGCTAGAAGCAAAGGGCAGAAGGAATACAAAACTTCTGACAAGTCAGTAAAGATAAATCAGGCAATCTTCCATCAAGGTCCGCAGCACAAAGCACAGGACAGAAGAACCTAATCTTGTGACTCAGTCTAAAACTACGAAAAGAAGCATCCCGAATAACATCTACAAATGTCCCTTAAGACTGGGGGCATTTTAAATATTTATTTGGGTCGACATCGTGCTGCATGCCGAGATCTTCAAATAAATATTTAAAATTCTATCAAAATACAGCCAGATGATTGAGCACTCTTTAAGATATGCTATCCACTAGCATCTATCCATAAAGACAGGATATCAACCATATATGAATACATCTAGAAGCGCAGTGGAGAAAGAAAGTTAGTGTGACATCCAAGCAAAATTTTGGAGATCCACTAAAAAAAAAAAAAATGTAGTGTGACATTCAAATAAAATTTTGAAGATCCACTTAAAGAAAGTGTGACATCCAAGCAAAATTTTGGAGATCCACTAAAAGAAAATCCTAGTGTGACATCCAAATGAATTTTTGGAGATCCACTAAATGAAACCTTAGTGTGACATTTAGAAGAAATATCTAGAGATCCACAGAGTCAATCAGCATACAACAAACGTGGTTCGCTCTAGACGCCTACCACATTTGTTGGGGGGCATTTGTTGACCCGTAACCAATAAAAAAAAAAATCGCAAAAAAAAATCTTATCGTACCTGCCCGCACGTCGTCGCCGCATTTCGCACGTCGACTCTATATCGCAATCTCCCGCTCTCTTTCTCTCATTCCTTCACTCCTCTCGCCAATCTCTCTCCCGACATCTCTCCCGCTCCAGCTCTCCTCTCGCGATCTCCCTTTCTCCCGCAAACTCTCTCCCGCTGCCTACCTTCGCTCGTCCGACGACTCGCCCTTCCAGTCGGATCAGACGTTACGACAGTTTGATCGGAAGCAATTCGGGAGCTCGCCGGTGGTTCGACCGTGCTCCTTCGCCGACTTTCCCTTCCAGTCGGACCGGAAGGATCGGAAGTCACTGCATTTTGATCGGGAGGAAGAACAGGAGCTCGCTCGACCGTGAAATCAACTTTCTGCCTTCCAAGCGCTCCTTCGACCCCTTTCTAGCTGTCTGACCCCGATCCTTCCACGGCTTTCCCTCTCGGTCGGCTCGGAAGTAACGACATTTTGATCGGGAGGAAGAACAGGAGCTCGCAAGCTGTGTAGGTAACTTTCTCCCCTCTGTGCACTTCTTCGGCCAAATCCCGTAATCCACTGAACCGAGAGAGAGTGAGGGAGAGATATTTTGATTTTATTAATTAATTATAATTATAATTAATTTAATAATTATTGTTTTATTATAATTAATTATTAATTATAAATATTATAATTAATTATAATTAAATATAGTTAATCA
>NW_021350493.1:0-525 GCF_001605985.2 Dendrobium catenatum | reverse complement strand
CAAGGATGTTCAAAAATGTTGAACAAGAGCTCTTAATTAGAAGAGCTACAAAGGAGCTCATTAATTGCTAGTTATCTACTATATCATCCAGGATGATATGGACATCATCCTGGCCGATCAGAACAAATCTTAGAAGATCGGTCAAAGCATCGCCTTGAATGTAAATGGGATGATTAAAAATTTCCTTGATCATCCAGAACGATCGCACAATCGTCCCGGCCAATCAGTTTAAATTAGAGAAAAATCGTCCAGAGCATCGCCCTGAATTCAAGCTGTCCGATCCAGATCGTCTAGGAGTAACTAAGGTTTTTAGACTAGATCATCCTGGCCAATCATGAGATCATCCAGGATGATGTGATTGTATCAATCATCCTTAATTACTACCTTGATTGTTTGATCAATTTAGGCATAATTATGAATATTGTCCAGACCGATCCAAGATCGACCAGGCCGATCCAAGATCGACCTGGCCGATCCAAGATCGACCTGGCCGATCCAAGATCGACCTGGCCGATTACCAAAAAT
>NW_021350492.1:0-328 GCF_001605985.2 Dendrobium catenatum | reverse complement strand
AAGGGAGGATTCCTACCACTGGAGCGAGAAGGCTTCGCTTGGAGTTCGAAGGTAAGAATCTCTACTTGTGAATTGGGATTACTTCACTCTTTTCTATCTTCCTTCTAAATTCTTGTGAGAAGATCTATCAAGGAGATCTGGTTCTCTGCCAATACTTGGAGAGTGTGAACAAATGAAGGGTTCTCTGCCTACACTTGGAGAGTGTGAACAGCCAAAGGGTTCGCTGTCTACACTTGGAGAGTGTGAACAGTCGAAGGGTTTTCTGCCCACACTAGGAGAGTGTGAAAGGATGACGGTTCTCTGCCAATACTGGGGATAGTGTGAAAGG
>NW_021350491.1:0-256 GCF_001605985.2 Dendrobium catenatum | reverse complement strand
GCATATTTTTTATACACACGTGACGTCTAGGGATACTGTGCGAGCTAAATGATGCGTCTAAGTTCGAACCCAATCCTTCTCGACATGGTTCAAACAAATAAATAAATTTGCTATAATAAGGTTGAGTGGGATATTTATTTTATACATTAATATTAGGCCTTTAAGGCCCTTTATAAGATAGATTCATCGATAAAATCATTCGCCCGCATGGGCCCCAATGAGCTTATTAAGGGTACACATTTGACCTCTAGGGGTG
>NW_021350490.1:0-1167 GCF_001605985.2 Dendrobium catenatum | reverse complement strand
AGAATCATATTTGACAGCAGTGAAAAAGATTTTAAGAAAATAAGGAAACCTTCCACTACTTCCTTACCCTTGTCTATCTCTACAATAAGGAAACCTTCTACTACTTCCTCGCTAACATGTCCTTTAATTCTGACCACTCTATAATCCGTCATTTGTCTTCAAACAAAAAGTTGAAATCACCAAGCATGACTTAAGAGCCTTTCTGAATTTATGGACAGAGGGAGCCAGAGCCCATAACTTGATCAACACTCATGATTATTCTTGGTCTGAATTTAATAATGTTATTAGAGGAAACAATATGAACGAATATGTGGCTAGAATATCTGGTCTAGTTCGTAATACACGAATCATCCAGCATGTCCTTAGAACTTCCATAATTCATAAAGTTGGTAATATAGTCAACATTACCCCCTTCTTTCTATGGTGACCATTTTGATCATGACTAAAGAACCTATAGATGAAGACCAACTTATCCTTGACTATATTTATGAGCTGTCTGAAATTGGACATGTAGAGAATAAGAGAAAGAAAAACATCACCTTAGGACATCTTGCTGCCTACGTTCTAGAGAAGAAATATAATTTGGTTCATCCTGATCAAGAGTTTGAAGAACCGCTCTACTACAATGACGGATCATTTAGAGCAATCTTCAAAGAAGAACCAAGTAAAACTCATGTCATTAGTGATACAGAAGAACAACCATAAGCCGCACCGGCATCCGCCAATGAACCAAATTATCAGGATTTGGTTCAAAGATTTGATCATTTAGAGACTCATTTTGATCAATGCTTTGATCAAATTGAGACTCATCTTTAGCAGCAGGCCGCATAGTATCAGCATGACATAAATTTTATTAGGGATTAGATGAATGATATCAGTACCAATGTGCTTATGATGAGTACTTACTTTAACATCTTTGGTGCTGCACCTCCTCCTCGTTCATCAGATCAGGGTCCTTCTCAGTGATTGTTGCACTTAGTTTTATGTATTTTCTGTAGTTTGTGTTTTAGATGTGTTTTAAGTAAGTTTGTTGTATTTTTTATACTTTAGATGTTTTGTTTCTGTATTGATATTCTGACCTTAAATTGTAATATCTTTTTAGTGATATCAATATATGTTCACGTGTTTTTGGATTTAATTATATTGAAATGTGTGTTAGCCTTTATG
>NW_021350489.1:0-338 GCF_001605985.2 Dendrobium catenatum | reverse complement strand
ACCTACAACTAGGGTTTACTAATTTTCCAAACAAATGACATTAAAATTTAACTTAACCTAGTTTATTATACGCGATCGATCATAAACTATCATTGATCATGATCTTAGTGGATTCAATCGTTTATAGGCCCTACTAGACTTCATATAACTTTGATCTAGTAAAACCAAGTTCATCTTAATATTGTTTATTCCTAGAATAAACTTAGCTCGATATTATTAAATTCAAACCACAATAATCCAATAGGTGTCTGTTTTTCAAACCAATTTCATCAAAGTATTTTTAACTTTAATTTAAAATTTAATAATTAGAAAATTTATTTTTTTATTATAAAATTATT
>NW_021350488.1:0-652 GCF_001605985.2 Dendrobium catenatum | reverse complement strand
ACTTCTACCATCCAACTTGAATTCTACTAATAATATCCCCATCTATTTCACCGTCACTCTGAACAATAGATCCAAGATATCTAAAATATGTACTCTTATTAATGACTTGATCACCCAAAGTCACAATCCCTCCACAAAAACTATTATTACTAAAATTACAGTGCATATATTAAGTATTAGATCTACTCAAACAAAAACCTTTAGACTCTAAGGTTGACCTCCATAATTTAAGTTTATCTTCAACTCCCTCTTTAGTCTTATCAACAAGAAGAATATCATCAGCAAAAAAGCATACACCAGGGTATAACTTCTTGGTAATGTCTAGTGAGAACATCCATAACTAAAGCAAAAAGATATAGACTTAATGATGATCCTTGATGTAATCCAACTGAAATAGGATGTTAACATCATACCCACTAAAATTATATGTCATATAATCAGAGCTTGTTCTAATGCCTTTTATCTTCTAAATTTTTTTCATTGCTATATTTTTTTTACTAAAAAAGGACTAAAATTGTCCTTCCACTCTTTGTGAGGATCAAAATAATCCCCAAGTCTTTTGAGGGACCAATTTAGTCCCTCAACTCTTTAAAATGGGACATTTTTTGTCCTAACATCCAATGGTGGAGTTAATAATATTAAATTTAAAGCT
>NW_021350487.1:0-211 GCF_001605985.2 Dendrobium catenatum | reverse complement strand
TTTCATGCGAATCCCAAACAAACTATCACCAATCGTTTTTTTTCTTTTTTTTTTTTAAAGTGTCTTTTCCAACCAAGCATTATCACAAATTCCTTATATGCATATTTGGATAAAGAATAACATGGGTTTTCATACTTTCCACAGACTACCAAAAACACGTCAAGATTTTGGAAAGAATAAAGAAAAGCAACGACTACGAAGTACTTTTACA
>NW_021350486.1:0-554 GCF_001605985.2 Dendrobium catenatum | reverse complement strand
CAGACATGCAAAGACATATGAGGCGACAAATGAGAGCCAAGGACAGAGAAATCTCTCAGTTGAATGAGAAGATGACTGAGATGATGGCTCAAATGGGGGCAATGATACAGATGATGCAGAAAATTGTTGCTATTGGTGCCATGTCCAATCCTCCTCCGGATCCTCCAAACTTTCGAATGCCACAAGTCTCAAGAATACGGGGCACTCTTGAAGGTGGCAACGAAGTTCATAATTCATTCGTCAGCCCACCCCACAAAATATTGCAAGTACTTCCGAACCAGTGACTGATGTACAATTAGAAGGAATCATCACAGAAAAGATCAGGGCTATTGTAGCCGTCGATCAAGCAGAAAAGTTGGTGGGCAAAGGTCATCCGTACCCTGCTGAGTACGACCAAGTACCATCCCCGAAAGGGTATTCAGTCCTAAAGTTCAACACTTTCAACGGTAATAACAACCCCAGGCAACACCTGGCACAGTTTAAAGCCACCTGTGGAAATACAGGAGGAAATGACGCTCTACTCTTCCGACAATTTGTCAGCAGTTTGACAGCAA
>NW_021350485.1:0-284 GCF_001605985.2 Dendrobium catenatum | reverse complement strand
CGCAGAAAACAAGGGTGAGCTCAACAGCTCAGCAAAGAGACAAACCTCCAATCAAAACTTCGAGAATCCAAAACCAACCACTTCAAACCAAATCCGTACAGAAACCAGAACAGAATCAGACAGATATCAAAATCGTGCAGATCAAAACGAAACAGAGCAAATCAGAACAGATACGGACATATATCAAATCTATCAAATCAGAACAGATATCAAATCAGAACAGATCTAAACGGAACAGATCAGACATAACTGTACGGAAACAGAAGTCATATCAAATCAGATAT
>NW_021350484.1:0-802 GCF_001605985.2 Dendrobium catenatum | reverse complement strand
ACTACCTACCTTGATCATTGGATGCTTTCCCATCATTGGATAGCTAAAAAAGAAAAGAAAACAGAATACACTATTGTTCAAATAAAATAAAAAGTACAGAATTCTTGATTTCATCACGTCAGCTGCCTTATTTTCACCCAAGGCCGATACTGCATCTCAAAATCATATCCTAGCAGCTTTGACAACCACCTCTGATGCTCCTCAGTCACCATCTTGTGCTCTAACAGGTATTTCAAACTCCTCTGATCTGTACGAACAATGAAATGCTGGCCTAAAAGATAGGGGCGCCACTTCTAAATGGCCAAGACTATGGTCATCAGCTCTCTCTCATATACTGACTTCAATCGTGCCCTGGTCGATTGCACCTGGCTGAAATATGCTATAGGCCTATGATTCTGCATTAATACTGCTCCCAAGCCATACCCTGAAGCATCGGTCTCCACCACGAATGCCTGGCTAAAATCTGGGAGCGCTAGAACTGGAACAGTGGTGATGGCTTTCTTCAACCTTTCGAAGGCCTGGGTCGCTGCATCACCCCAGGAGAAGTTGTCTTTCTTCAGCTGCTCCATCAATGGACAAGCAATGGAACTGTACCCCTTCACAAACCTTCTATAGTATCCCGTCAGTCCCAAGAAACCCCTCAACCCCCTGATGTTCTTGGGCATGGGCCATTTCTGCATTGCTTTAATTTTTGACAGGCCAGCTTCCACTCCCTTTTGAGACACTACATGTCCCAATTATTCCACCCTTAACTGGGCAAAACTGCACTTCTTTAAGTTAGCTCTCAGCTGATGTGTCTGTA
>NW_021350483.1:0-295 GCF_001605985.2 Dendrobium catenatum | reverse complement strand
TTGCAGACATTTTTACAAAACCTTTAGCCTTTGATACATTCAGTAGTTTAAGAACAAGGCTTGATGTAATTGATTTGAATGCTTAAATAAAAATGTTTCTGCAACATTGATATTTATGTTTTCTTAGTTTATTTGTTTTTGGTTTGGTTATGAATTTTGTGATTTTTTTAGTGTTTTGAATGAGTTTAATTTAGAGTGTGTGTTTTTATCTTTGTTTTCTATGTTTTGAATGTTTCGTTTGATTTTCTTCAATTAAAATTTCAAAAATTGGTAGAAATCGTCCGGGACGAATTGT
>NW_021350482.1:0-259 GCF_001605985.2 Dendrobium catenatum | reverse complement strand
CATCCCTAGGCATCACGTGTGTACTAATAACATGCTCACTGGGGCCCATGCGGGTTATTTTTATATACCCCTTTAGTGTACCTATGTGTATACAGTTTATAGTGCACGTGCAGAGGTATTTTGAAATAATTGTAGTTGTGTATATAACTATTGTTTGGATGCACACAACTTTTCATTTGAGAGCTTATACACGCCTTCTATCCGCTAGCATAGGTGTTGCGGATCCGGTGGCGTGGCTTTGTAGATTATAGACCCTTTC
>NW_021350481.1:0-651 GCF_001605985.2 Dendrobium catenatum | reverse complement strand
CTATCTCTATACGCTGCATCATTTGCATTTCAGTATGCATGGTTTTCAAATTTTAAAATTTAACTCGCCAAGTAGGGTCTTCAAATTTTAAATTTCAATCTGCAAAGATCAAAGATTCAACTATGCGAGATCTTCAAAAAATTAAAACCATCCACCCAAATTAAAAATCACGGCGTGGGTCTTTGGATATAAAATTCATCTCACCCAGATCAGAGATCAATGGCACGAGGTCTTGAGTACGAAATACATGTGGATGAGTGATAGAGGGCTTTCTGCATTTGTGAATTGGCTCGACTATTGGATTTTGGGTTGATCGAGATAGGTTGAGGCAGACTAAGCATGTCACGTGAAGAGTGGATGATGGTCCATCGAATTGGAGCAAAGGCTGAGTCATTTCGTGCTTGCACAAATGGAAGTAGTCAAACTAGTGCATGGTTTTTCACATGAAGGGAAGGGACAGATGGAGGTATTAGACGCAATGAGGTGAACACAATGGGACTGGATGCTCGGTTCTTGGGCAATCAGTAAGTGATCGAATCAAAAGGGTGGACAAAGTGGGTGTGAGGCCCTCCTGTGTGAGGTATTTCATCCGAGACTAGAATTAGGGTGCAGGGAGATAAAAGACTTGCTCATGGTTAAGAAGCGGCTTCG
>NW_021350480.1:0-229 GCF_001605985.2 Dendrobium catenatum | reverse complement strand
AACTTTGAATTTTATTTGGTTTTTATATGAATTTTAAGTCATTTGTTTAATTAATGCTAATTAAGAGTGATTAGAGATTTAATGAATGATTTAATGAAATTTGGATTTTGATTTTGATTTTATATGGTTGTAGACTTGATTTAGAGTTGATTGAAATTGAATGAAGTTCAATTTTTTTTTTTATGTATTTTATTTTTTTATTTGAATTTATTATTCAATTGAGTTTCTG
>NW_021350479.1:0-225 GCF_001605985.2 Dendrobium catenatum | reverse complement strand
CTCCAAGGCTGTTCGACTTTGCTCCTTCGACGCATTCCCTTCCTGTGTGATCGGAGCAGACGACGGGAGCTCGCCGGTGTGAAGGTAACTTGATCCCTTACACGCACTTCCACGGCCAAATCGCGTGAGCCCGCCGAACAGAGAGGGGAGAGGAGAGGGATTTTCTTTTATTATTATTATTATTATTATTAATTTAATGATATAATATATATGCATTTAATTATA
>NW_021350478.1:0-750 GCF_001605985.2 Dendrobium catenatum | reverse complement strand
AGAGAGAGAAAGAGGAGTTTCACATATAACTTTCGATCCAATGCGATCCAGCTCTTGGTGTCTTCATAAGAGTTGTAGAGGATAACTGCAGCTTTCCAACGAGCTAAAGAAAATAAAAATCCGACTATTGGATTGTAAGTTATTTGCGTTTTTAATTTACATTTCAAATTGAAACTATATCAAATCTACAATGCATGGAGCCTCCAAACTTTAGGCATTGTTAGATTATGTTTCTCTCTAGCTACAGTTCAAATTTCATGCAATTTTGTTGAGTATGTTGAAAGTTATGGGCATAAGGCGCGATCGGACGGCCAAGATCTGGCCATACCGCGTGAACACGGGTGCTGACATGGTTAAGTGGCGAGCCAGTCTGCCACGTGGCGCTTCCTCATTGGGCGCAGCCATTCCGCGGTCAATTTGACCAGAAAATTCAAAACAAAAATCAGAATAATGCCCAGAACTTTAAAAATTCACCAAAAATTCATTTTAAGTCCAAATTTGGTGTTCTTGGGCTCGTTGGAACCGTCTTGATCCCAAAATTAGTTTCAAATTTAGTTTAACAAACTTTGATAACTGTATACAGAGTTATTAAGGATTTAATGAAAATTGAATTTCTTTGATAACTCTGAATCCAGTGATCTGATTGTTCTAAAATTTGGGAAAGATATACTATGTTATGCTGCATATATGCCATAAAAATTTTAACTCATTCTAATGGCTGGATTTTGGTGAATTAAAATTTAAATGTTT
>NW_021350477.1:0-400 GCF_001605985.2 Dendrobium catenatum | reverse complement strand
TTAGTTTCATGTACTAACTTAGTTTCCTACATTTGTCGATGATGTGGGAACCCTTGCCTATTTAAAACTACACCCGAGCGCAGGTGTAGCGACCCTTGCACACTTGTTATTGTATTCAAGATATACAGTATGTCGCTTCTAGGGAATGCCCTAACATGAACACAAATATTTAAGAATTTATGTCATGAATATTTGACATGTTTTATGTTGGCCGTCAACAAACTAACGCAACCCTACACTTTTCTCATCTATGACTTAAGACATGACAACGACAGTGTTTTATACAAGATTTCTACATTAATGAAACTTTTTATTTTAAATATATAAGGAACTTGCTACTCACCAAATTTACAAGATAGAAAAGATCACCAAATCTCTTCTAGTTTAAGGCATTCAAGCC
>NW_021350476.1:0-381 GCF_001605985.2 Dendrobium catenatum | reverse complement strand
TAAATCCTAAGTTAGGAGATCTAGAATCCTCAAATTTGGATATCTTAGCCCATCCCGATCCTAGTCTCCTCGAGGATAACTCTTTGGATAAGGTATGCCTGGATGATAGTAATGTGATCTTGAAAGAAGCCAATCTGACTTCGAACGCATTGAATTTAAATTCGGAAGATCCTGACTTAGTTGTAACCCCTACTGAGTTGACTTTAGATACTCTTGATGATAATGATCTCGAGTCGGAAGTGGTTAAATTGAATTTACTACCTGATTTGAGCCCCAATTTAACTAACCCCGAGTCTATCAATCTTAAGGTTATACCCAAATCTGATTCTATTGATGATAGAAATAAGAGTTCGGAAGACAGTGATCTGATTCTGAAGGTTT
>NW_021350475.1:0-300 GCF_001605985.2 Dendrobium catenatum | reverse complement strand
GAAGGGTAAGAAGAAGTTTCAAAGAGCTTTTTGGGCGGACTCAGCTTGATATTCTTGATCAATCAGATCAAGAAGAGATATGTGACTTAAGTTATTATGAATTGTTTAAAGTTTCTGAACACATGCATGATGCATATAGAAAAATGAAAAAGATGCATGCTAGTGTAAGTTTAGAATTTGAAGAACTTAAGAAAGAACATAAAATCCTTAGGAAAGATCAAGCTTTAATAGATGACAACCACATGAAACTACTTGACAAATACGATGACCTGAATAAAAATCATGAAATTTTAAAATCAT
>NW_021350474.1:0-209 GCF_001605985.2 Dendrobium catenatum | reverse complement strand
GATGAATAAGAAGAATAAGGAGAGAGAGATAGAGAGAAAGAGAGAGAGAAGAAGAAGTAGAAGAAGAAGAAGAAGAAGGAGAGAGAGAGACAGATAGAGAGAGAAAGAGAGAGAGAGAGGGAAGGTGAGAGAGATAGGTAGAGAGAGATAAAAAGAGAGTGAGAGAGAGAAGGGGGAGAGAGAGAGTGAGTGGGAGATAGATAGATTGT
>NW_021350473.1:0-265 GCF_001605985.2 Dendrobium catenatum | reverse complement strand
GTTAAAGGTATTCTAAATGAAAATTGTGGCTAGACGGGGCAAAAGGAAAACTAGTCTAAATATGTGATACTATTTGAAAGCTCTATTTTAAGAAAAAGGAAACATAAGCTTATTTGAATTTTTGGTTTTTGGTTTTTGGTTTTTGGTCAATCAATGCTTGGGGATTTAGTGGGCATTAATAAGTTTGAATGCATTTGGCTTTCAGAATGCCTTGGAAAAATAATTGGAAAGATCAAATGCCTTGGGATCTTGATCCCTCTCCCTA
>NW_021350472.1:0-320 GCF_001605985.2 Dendrobium catenatum | reverse complement strand
TACAGGTTGTTCAAGGAAAACAGTTTTGGCTGCATGGATCGTCTGGACGAAATTTGGATCGTCTGGATGAAAATTTTCCAGAGGACAAGTCGCCGGGGACGTTAATTAATCTCGTCTGGACGAAATTTGTCCAGAGCCACTTCGTCCCGGGACGAAGTGCTATCGTTCGGGACAATCAGTCTGGATATATATAGAATGAGATATTTTGAAGAGAGAGAAAAAGCCCAGGAGAGAGAAAAATGAAGGAAAAAGTGGGAAAGTTGATTTTTGGGCGACGCCGAGTCGTTTTCGTCCGTTGAGACAGTTCCAGGAATTGGTGT
>NW_021350471.1:0-232 GCF_001605985.2 Dendrobium catenatum | reverse complement strand
AGGACGTCGCCATCTTCCACTTGGCATCAATCCGAGCCCCCTCCAGCTCAATCTCAGTCGTCCAAGCCCGCGAGAGGTGGCCGAATAGGCTTGAGCTCCCTAGAGTGCCAGACGGATTCCCAATCGCTCGAAATCATTCCCTAGAGCTCCTTCGTGTTGCAACCCATGACCCCGAGTTTGAGATTTTGATGATGGCAAATAATGATTGTTTTGAAATAACTTTTCATTGGAT
>NW_021350470.1:0-231 GCF_001605985.2 Dendrobium catenatum | reverse complement strand
CTCTTAAAGACAACAACAAAATTTCATCACATTTCTCACCAAAAACTTTCTTAAAACAACATCAAAGACATGTAACTATTAGAAGCAATAAGAAATTTTAAAGATAATGCTTTATGACTTCTATAAAATCAACATTAGATCCCAAAATGAAAGAAATGAAATGATCTAAATCTCTCATCTTCTACAACCATAGAGAGAAATGGGAATCAATATATTCTTAATCTTTTGATG
>NW_021350469.1:0-315 GCF_001605985.2 Dendrobium catenatum | reverse complement strand
TTTGAAATTCCAATTAATTCTAATTGATAGCCCCATTTATTGGAAATTTTCCTTTCTTTCAAAATTTGAATTTTAATTCAGATTTTATTGAATCTTTGATTAGTAACGTGGGCCCCACTCTACTTATGACAAATAATCTCCTCCCTCTCTCTATGTGGCCGGCCCCCTCATTGGGCATAATCTCTCTCCTATCTCATTAATAGATCCCCTCATTAAGCCTCCATAATTACCTCCCACAATTCCCTCTCATCCAATTTAATTCTCCCCATTAATTTGAATTTAAATTCAAATTCATCCTGCCAATTCCACTTAATC
>NW_021350468.1:0-351 GCF_001605985.2 Dendrobium catenatum | reverse complement strand
CCTTCCAAGCTCTCTCTTCTAGTTTCCCCCATAAGAACGAAGCTACAATAGCTGCCAAAGACACTTACAAAGTGTCATGCCAAAGCTTAAATAGGAGCTCTTAAAACGAGCTTATTAATGCAAGTTGCCGATATTATCGTCCAGGCCAATAGGCACATCGTCCTGGCCAATCAGTACAAATTAAGCTCATTAGCACGGGATGATTTGGGACGATCAGAAGAAAATTGGTTACATCATTCAGGCCGATCTCACGATCGTCCTGGCCGATTAGTTCAAATCAGATTTCAATAATCCTGAGCATCGCCCTATTTTTAAGCTGGCCGATATAGATCGTCCAGGCCATCGTCCTGG
>NW_021350467.1:0-403 GCF_001605985.2 Dendrobium catenatum | reverse complement strand
ACACCATAATTTCCTTTGAATCCAAGTCAAAAAATTTTGTAAATTCATTAAATGATTCACTCTTATGAAATAGAAATCTAACCCAAGTGAATCTTGAATAATCATCCACTATAACAATTCCGTATACCTTCCTTCCTAGACTTACAGTTCCTACAGGTCCAAAAAGATCCATGTGTAAAATTTTTAATGGTTTACTAGTCCTAAGGTCCTTATTAGAATTAAAAGAGGACTTCACTTGTTCTCCTAATTGACATGCATCACAAAGGTGGTCTTTAGTAAAGTCTTGTTTTGGTATACCTCTCACTAAGTTCTTTTGGATAATTCTCCAAAAATTTTTCATACTAGAATGACAAAGTCTCCTATACGAAAGCCATGATTCATCAGAAACAATTTTCAAACAAAA
>NW_021350466.1:0-243 GCF_001605985.2 Dendrobium catenatum | reverse complement strand
AGGGTAATTATTAAGGCTTCGTTTGGGACGGCTTTTTTATTGCTTTCTAAAATGGAGTTTTAATAAAAAAATAAAAAAATTGTATTAATGAAGAAGTTTTTGTACCATAAGTTGTTATAGAAAACAGTAAGAAAATTGTGCTAAATGAAACGCAAATCTTTTGGTAAGGGCCTACAACATCTCACATAATGTAACCCACCAATTAACATAAGCCAAGTCCAAGACAACTTACGCTTTTTTTTT
>NW_021350465.1:0-285 GCF_001605985.2 Dendrobium catenatum | reverse complement strand
AATGAAAATAAGACAATTTTTAAATTTTATTTTAAATAAATATGTAACATAAATAGTTAATATTAAATTATTCTTAATGTAAATTTAAAATTTTAAATCTCATCCTAATTATTTTTTTTATCAGAATATTTGAGAGAAATTTTTTCCAAGCAAGAAAAAAAGCTAGTGAGATCTCTAATCCCAGGTGCGCACCGGCGAACTCGCGACGCCTGCGGGCTGGAGGCGGAGGAGGGGAATGGCAAGGTGAGTGCGTGAGTCGTGACGTTGAATGGGTACCGGACAACC
>NW_021350464.1:0-227 GCF_001605985.2 Dendrobium catenatum | reverse complement strand
GGTAAGTTTGCTCCAGGTACAAGGTCAATATGTTGTTGGATATCTTTTAGAGTAGGTAAGGAATCAGGTAAATCTTTAAGAGTTATGTTTGCATATTCATTGATTAGAGTTTGTATTGCTTCAAGATTTTTTTTTTCATCAGTCTCTTTTCTTTTTGCTTTAGTCATGGATGTTCTCACTAGTCATTTGTAAGAGGATGTACCTTGGTGTATGCTTTTTGCTGATGA
>NW_021350463.1:0-303 GCF_001605985.2 Dendrobium catenatum | reverse complement strand
TAACATCTCCAACTCGGTGGGAATGATAACCTTTGCATAAATTATCTTTAGAAAATGTGATATCTCCACCACAATGCGCATAACTTCATCTGAAGGTGCACATGAGCGAAGCGCAATGGGTAGAATGTCTTCTAATAGAACATGGCAGTCATGACTTCTTAAACCCATAATTTTACAATCAACAACATTGACACATCTTGATATGTTTGATGCATAGCCTTTAGGTAATTTCAAATTTCTTAGAACTTCACAAAACATCACTTTGCCTTTCTTTGACATTGTGAAAGGAGCTGGTGGCAATGA
>NW_021350462.1:0-214 GCF_001605985.2 Dendrobium catenatum | reverse complement strand
CCATAACCCAAATTGCCGCCGCCCCTTGGAAGCCCGCTGCCGGCCACTTCCACGGCCTCGGCCGGCCACCTTGCCGGCGACTTCCCCCTCCCGTCCAACCCCTCCTTCCGCTTGCTTCAAATTTGAAATTTGAATTTCAAATTTCAAATTCTTTCCTAATTTGGAAATCCAATTTCAGAAAGTTTTCATTATGGAATTCAATTTCAATTTGATT
>NW_021350461.1:0-1434 GCF_001605985.2 Dendrobium catenatum | reverse complement strand
AAAGTTGTATAGTTTCAAAATTAAATTTGGGATCATCCAAACTCTGATTTCAGTAAACTTATAATCAAACTAAACGTATTGAAGAAACGAATTCAACAACACTAAAATCAGTCTAATCCAAGTCCAAATGGGTCTTAAGTGTATTCGGAAAGTTCAAAGCATTAATTAGATGATAAAATGATATCCAAATATGACATTCTTATAATCGAATCGAGCAGCTAGGCGAGAAGAATCCAACGATGCCAAGATCGCTAAATTTTGGCATCATTAAGGCACTTGAATACTTGAAAAATGATCTAGGATCGAGGGAATCAATACGAGTCAGCCAATGGAACACTCCGAACATGTCCCAGATCATCTCTATATTTATGGGGTGTGTCACTTATAAAAATCTATAAATAGATCCTCTCTCTTTACATGAGGGGGGCTTGGAGCTTGGACCTTCGGCTGGAGATTGAGAGGTATTTGAGGCTTCAAAGATCTAAAGCTCCACCTAGGCACCACTATTGACAAACCGCTGTTTAACTGCCGTCGTACCACTGCCAAACTTCTGCTCGATCGCATACCCCTTCTTGACTTTCTCCCAACCAGTGTCTAATCATCACCTGGTCATCGATCGTCGCTTGACCACGACTTCCTGACGACTTCCTTTAGACTTCCACATGGCTCTCGACTGCTGACAGCCGCGGGACTTCCCCTTGACGATTGTTGAACCACCACCAGGCCATCGACCATAATCACTGCCGACTACGATTCGTCCGACCATCATCTCCTGCCGACTACTATCCCTCCGACCACCGTTGCCTGCCGACTATGATCTTTAAGACCTCCGTCGCCCACCGACTACTATCCCTCTTACCGCCGTCGCACGCCGAGTACGGTCCCTTTGACATTCAATGACAGACCACTACTATCCCTCCGACCTCCATCACTCGCTAACTACAATCTCTCTGACTTCCGTCCTCCTGCCAACCAAATGAAAAGTTCAACATTCTCTTGAGAACGACTCCATTATCATTGCATTATTCCAACCCCAAATATATAATGTTCTCTATATGATACATTGAGCCAAGGCCTTCCCTATGAGAAAATGCACAATTTGTAACAAATAATAAACACTAGTGGAATCATTTTAATCGGATTAGATCCCATGATTTTTTTCCCTTTTTAGGGTTTTTCATATAAAAATCTTAATGTCTCTATGACTCTTACACCCTCCCTCTTTATTTGTTTGTGTGATGGATTTTCATTCAAAGTTATGACATTAAATTTTATATTTATCTACTACTACCGTGAATTTTTTAGGATGCAACAGTATCTTAAACTTCTTCAATGATTGCACTTTCAGGGTCTCCATAGGGCAAATTATTGCGTCCGGTGTCCGGATACGTCCGGATACCAATCCAGACACGCCACATCAGCAAAATACACTGG
>NW_021350460.1:0-1332 GCF_001605985.2 Dendrobium catenatum | reverse complement strand
TCTTTCTTTATATAAATTTTACAAAATAGTGCTACAGTTAAAAAATATTATATAAAAAAATACCAAGTGATTACTCTTAATTTAGATTGGATTACACCATAGGGCTTGGACTAGTTAAAGTGATTTCACTAGTATTTGCATTTTATTACAAGTGAAATCATTTCTTAGGGGATTATATTATGAAGAACACATTAGTTGGTTGAAGCCAAAAGAGCCATTTGACAAGAATCCAATATAAATCAATGTGTTGAAGTTAAGAGTCAGAGTTGATATAGTCGAGCGACTGTGGTCCAGGAACTATAGTCGAATGACCATGATTTTCCACTATATTGACATGCTTTGCATCATAAAGGACTTCAAGACCCTTGGAGTAAAGTCAAATTAGCGAAGCACTTTGATATCAAAGTTGATATAGTCGGGCGACCGTGTTCTAAAAACTATAGTCGAATGACCATGATTTTGCACTATATTGACATGTTTTGCGTCATATTGGACTAAATGCCGTTCGAGTAAAGTCAAATTAGCGAAGTAATTTGATATCATAATAATAGCAATCTCAATATAAATCTAAAGACTCGAAGCAGATCTTGACGTAAAATAGAAATGAATATCGCACCACAAATTTTTTTCTTCACAAATCCATCTACCAAGAAAAAAAAAATTATAATTCAATGATAGTTTAACTAGGGTTTTCTTTTCTATTTCTGATATTCTGCAAAGATTTATATGAAAAAAAAAATGATTTTTTATCTAGTATTGGAATTCAATATTGGCATCCTGCTGGTCTTTAGGTCCAACTTTAATATTATATCATGGCTGAAGAAATTCCGATATTCTATTAAGAATTGTCTAATCTTAATATTCTACTAAAATTTAAATGCATGTATTATACTTTAATTATATTTGTAACAAAAAATTTATGTTAGAAAGTTCCATAAAAATAATAAATGAATTTTAAAGCCTTTAAATTTATATTAAGATGTGTGCAATACATAAATAATTTGTGTTGCATCAATTTCAAAGCAAATTCAAATAAAATTAACCTATTTTCTAAATAATGATTTCTTTATTAAACCTTAAAAACATTCCAAATAAATAAAAAAAAAACTTTATAAAAAAAACTATGCCATATTGTTAACAAATTTGAGTGCTGTTAAAATTATGATTTTGTGGTTCTTTGTAATGTGACCCTTTCTTTTTTTTGCTCTTGGCTGATTCTTAAGCCCCAATCATTAAAGAGACAGCATAACAATCTGACAGGCGTCCTTCTCCACGTCATTTTGTCGGATAAGATGATTTTCTAAATTTTTATATTTCTATAGAGATTATTGT
>NW_021350459.1:0-293 GCF_001605985.2 Dendrobium catenatum | reverse complement strand
ATTAGTAAGCTATTACATAGAGTTATGATATCATGTATATGATATCATTCAGCACTTTATTTAAAATACAATCAAATGATATCAAATTATTTAGAATAATCAAATCTATAATATGTCCAAACTTGTATGGTGAATCAGGAGATGATATATTTTTGGTAGATTTAGGAGAGATAAATTGTAGAAATCAAAATAATTGAAAACATAAGTAAAATATTTTACAACGAAGAGAATAAAATTTGTAATAGGAATGGCTGATAAATATGATCCAAAGACTTTTCTTTCTCTTATACTTT
>NW_021350458.1:0-202 GCF_001605985.2 Dendrobium catenatum | reverse complement strand
CATGTGAGTATTTTATGCATTCCTATGCTACGTTAATATTGCCTTTAAATGTTGAAATTGTCGAGTTACTGTTTACATATGCTGGAACTATTGAGGCTGTTGGTTATACATGTTGAAAATATCAATATTTATGTAATGCTAGTTTACGTTGAAATGCTATTTTTCCATGTTCATGTGCTTGAAAAGTGTCATAAAAGGGGAC
>NW_021350457.1:0-217 GCF_001605985.2 Dendrobium catenatum | reverse complement strand
AATACAAAGAATCACTATTGACATGTTCGTTTGGTCAGGATAATCGTAGTCGGTGGGCGACAGAGGTCGGAAGGCTTGTAGTCGGTGGGCGACGTAAGTCAGGAGGATAGTAATCGGCTGGCGACGGAGGTCGAAAGGACTGTAGTCCGCAGGCGACGTAAGTCAATAGGACCGTAGTCGGCTGGCGACGGAGGTCGAAAGGACTGTAGTCTGCGGG
>NW_021350456.1:0-447 GCF_001605985.2 Dendrobium catenatum | reverse complement strand
GGTTTGACTTTAGGGGTTAAATGGGAGAATGCTCGGTCTGCTCTTAAAGTTACTTATTGGAGAAAGCCCCTTGCTAATTTTTATTTTAAATTAATGTTGATGGTGTTAACACTGAGTTAGGGAATGGTTGTGGTGGTATTATTAGAGACAGTAATGGCCACCTTATCATTGCTTTTGCGGGTCCGGATTATAATGGTAATGCGGTTTCTACCCTATATAAAGCCATTTTATATGGTATTCAATTGTGTATTCCTCTTAACATCAATAATATTTTTATTGAAGTTACTTCTGCATTAACCTGTTACCTTTGCAGGAAGATCAGGATGTCTGCTGTAATCTAAATTACTTATATCTTGCTAGGGAAATTAATAGATTGTTGTTGTTTTTAAATCCTTAATTCCTTCTGCCATGCTAGTGAGGTTGGTAATTCTTGTGCCTCTTGGCTGG
>NW_021350455.1:0-238 GCF_001605985.2 Dendrobium catenatum | reverse complement strand
GGACGAGGAGTCTGAGGACATAGGTCTAGTTTGAACCAAAGCACTATAAATTTGTAATTCTTTTATTCACTTTTATTTTTCTGTAATTTATTCTTCTATACTTTAAAGTTTTATTCTTGATAAATAACTTGAGATAATCATATCTCAACAACTTCATACTTCTAGATCATTATTATAATTTTGTATAAACTATTTTTAAAACTTTAAGAAAATTTTTAAATTACTAATTTACCCCCCC
>NW_021350454.1:0-505 GCF_001605985.2 Dendrobium catenatum | reverse complement strand
CCTTTCCGGGTTTTCCACGTAAAAAATATTGTGTTCTATGTGTGTGAGCTGGATATCCGTGCAACGCTAAGACGTAGAATTATAACTCTATCGCCGCGTATATTCTAGCCCGCAACAGTTTGGCGCCGTCTGTGGGAAACGACAATCCCACTATATTAAGCATTACTTCAATGGCCAACAGGCGTAGTAATCACCAGCAAGGAGCCTCTCGCTCCAACTCTCACATGTCCAGGAATCAGTCCCTAAATCAGGGACGTCAGGTATCTGCCTCTTTTCACCATGGTGGGCAAAACCATGCTGGAGAAGGAATATCTGGACCTTATATGGAAGACCGCATCCGAAAAATGGAGGAATCTCAAAAGGGGATCCTTCAACTCCTGCGAGGAGCCCGACAACCAATGTTAGCAGAGCAGGAGGAGATTCATCTTCCTCAAGATCCATCACAAGCTAGAGGTGTTCAACCCGAATGTGTTCAGGCAGACATCCCTATCCCTCAATCAAGGGG
>NW_021350453.1:0-388 GCF_001605985.2 Dendrobium catenatum | reverse complement strand
GATTAATTTATCATTTAGAAATATATTATAAAATAACACCATCTAATTAAAATGATAAATTTTTAGATTATGTTTATTTTAATGAGTGAGCCATTTTTTTTGTTCCTGTGAAGGTGTGAAAGCCCATAACCAATCACTAAAATGTCTCCAAAATTTTCATTTTCTTGTTATGTCTCTTTCATGAAATATTTCTTCTCGCGGATGTTGTCAAGAATTCAACGGTCTTTAAGGAATAATGAAAAAAAAAAACTCTGGTTAAGATTATTATAAATTTTAAATATACAAATTTATTTGTAAATAAACCAAATGTAAAATTTATTGATCAGTTACATATTTTATTCATCTTAACACAAAAATAATTTAATTATATTTAATAAAAATAGTATGA
>NW_021350452.1:0-553 GCF_001605985.2 Dendrobium catenatum | reverse complement strand
CTCTGATAGAGTTTGCTTACAATAACAGTTTTCAGTCAAGTATTGGTATGACACCTTATGAAGCTCTGTATGGCCGGAAGTTTAGAACTCCTTTGACTTTGACTGAGGTTGGAGATAGACAGGAGATGGGTGCCACTTTTGTAGACGAAACTGTTAAGAAAGTCAATTTAATTAAAGAAAAATTAAAAGCTGCACAAGATCGACAGTAGAAATATTACAATCAGAAGCACAGGTTCGTTGAATTTCAAGTAGGTGACTTTTTGTATGTCAAAGTCAGTCCAATGAAGGGTGTGAGCAGATTTGGCAGAGTGAGTAAGCTCAGTCCAAGGCATGTTGGATCTTTTGAAATCCTTGAAAGCATTGATAAATCTGCTTATAGATTATTGTTATCTGATCAGATGTCTGAAGTGCACAATGTGTTCCACGTATCCTCTTTGAGAAAGTGGATATCTGATTCTGACAAGAAAGTGTCTGCTGATGAGGTTGAGATTCAGGAGAATTTGCATTACAAAGAATAACCTGAGTTGATTTTGGCTTACGATGTTCGTAAGTT
>NW_021350451.1:0-271 GCF_001605985.2 Dendrobium catenatum | reverse complement strand
TTATAGGTTAAGAAATTAATTTGGGAGAATTTTATGTATTATTTGTATTTTTTGGATTTAAATTGAATAAATTAATATTTTTAAAGTTTCAATTTTAATTAAAGAGTTAAATTTTTACTTAATTAAATTTTTGTGTTAAAGGGCTTTAAAATCAGTGAAATTTTAACCTATGGTATGTAGTATCACTAGTTTCAAATGTCATGAATTTCACCCCTATTGGATTAAATTTCTATTTTTTCCTAAGTTCCTTGACATTATCCTTATTTTTTAT
>NW_021350450.1:0-1149 GCF_001605985.2 Dendrobium catenatum | reverse complement strand
CAATCACTCCCTTTCAATTTGATTTATAAGAAAAGTAAAAGCTTCAAATTTTATAAAGTATCTCATGATGAATTTAATTTGAAGTCTTCGTAGTCTGGAGTTTGTTTTTCCTGAAATGTTAGTACACACAACAGCAAATACAATTCTTCTAAAAATTGTTAGGAGAGAACTACACATTTAACAATAATGTTTGGAATCATCAAAACTACATAAGTTGCAAAAATGTAAAGCATGCAAATAGAAACTATCTTAACACCTTCTTGACAACTAGCCTTGGTTGCCTTACAAAAATATATTTGTTGATTCAAAATCTCAACCCAGCTTTAAAAGTTCTATTTGCAATGTTATTTTGGGGTATGATTCTGCTAGGGTTAGGAGGTTGGCACCGTTTCTTCCTTCTCTACGAGGCTCTCCGATCTTTTCAGGGAAGATTTCTTCTTCTTCTTCTTTATTTGCTCAGTGTTTTTGTTAGTTATGGAGGGTGAAAGGCTATTGGATCCTGGTTTTTTATCTGGTTCGTCTTCTTCTCGGTCTTTCCGTGATGCCCTAGAGGGATCTTCTGCTTCAAAATCCTCTTTCCCTGACCTTAAAGTTTTGTCTTTCCAGGGCCTTCCTTCACTGTGGATTTCAGATTAGGAAGTGCTTGCCCTTGCTTTCTTTTTTGAGTTTGCGCTGGTCGGTAAATTTTCGGCTCATCGTCCATCTTTGGAAGCTATTCAAAATTTTTTTTTAATCTCAAGCTTAATGGTGTTTTCTCTGTCACTGCTCTTAACTCTAAGCATATTCTAATTAAGTTGGAAAACGACTTGGATTTTTGTCGCGTTTTTGCCCATCGCTCTTATTTCGTGAATAACTGTTTTATGAAGATTTTCAAATGGTCTCATACATTTGACATTGATGTTGAATCCCCTTCTATTCCTATTTGGGTTTTCTTTCCTAACCTTCGGCCACATCTCTTTGCACCGAGAATTTTATTTGGTCTTGGCACCATGTTTGGTAAATCATAAAAATTGATCAGGCTACCTCCTCTGGTCAGCGTCCTTCGATAGCTCGAGTGTTGGTGGAATTGGATGTTACCAAGGTGTATCCTGACAAAATCTGGTTGGGTTCCAAAAGCTTAGGCTATATACAATAAGTTATTATGGATCC
>NW_021350449.1:0-211 GCF_001605985.2 Dendrobium catenatum | reverse complement strand
TCGGTTGATAATGAAGGGTGGAAGGACTGTAGTTAGACTATAGTGATCAACAAGATCATAATTGGCAAATGAAAGAGGTCAGAAGGATTGTAGTCAGGCAATGATAATTGGGGGGCTGTAGTCAATGAGAAACGAAGGTCAGAATGACCATAGTCCGATTACGGTGGTTCGAGGGACCGTAGTCCGATGAAGATGGTCAGAGGGATCGTAG
>NW_021350448.1:0-754 GCF_001605985.2 Dendrobium catenatum | reverse complement strand
TTATAAATTAATCAATATTTATTATAATTAATTATTTTAACTATTATTAATTATAATTAGTTGCAAAAAAAGGAGCTTTTAATAAAAAATAAAATTGGTTCTTTTCTCGACGCTTGCAACGAGCCGGCAAACCCCTGAGGCGCTCACGTAGCGTTTAGGGTGGAAAACCGGTGCAATGCTCGCGACGATTTAAGAATCCCTCTTCAAAGCTTGCAACGAGCCGGCAAACCCCCGAGGCGCTCAAGTAGCATTTAGGGTGGGAAACCGGTGCGACGCTTGCGGCGAAGGGGATATAAAAAATGTGTCTTTATTTTATTTTCATATAAGTACCCCCAAACGCCCACGTGGTGCAGAGGGGGGAAATCTGTGTTTTTCTCTAACTCCCGTTTTCTTCTTATAATCAACAAACCTAAAAAAAACCTTTAAATGCTCACGTAGCAGGCGGGGATAAAAAATTACATTCGCGACCGCGGTGTCATTTTTGACACCTACCTGAAGCGCTCACGTAGCGTCGAGGGGAAGGTTGCCTCATAGTTTTTCCCCTAAACGGGGGAGACGCTGAGAGGCTGCTGAAATTTGGATTGAAAATCCAATGACTTGAACATAAATGAGATTGAACTTGGATTTGTTTGAACAAAAATGAGTTTGATGCAATGAATTTAACTGAATTCAAAACCCAAATGAATCATAACTTAAGCATAACTCAATGAACATGAGCTTGAGTTGAACAAGCTCACTTGAAACTTATGAACTT
>NW_021350447.1:0-1421 GCF_001605985.2 Dendrobium catenatum | reverse complement strand
AATAGTGTTGTTACTTAAACTTACAATGCATGAATTTGCTAAGAATTGCACGATGAAGCCTTTGTCACAGAGCTGACTGATGCTGAACAAGTTGTACTTCAATCCATCTACAAGAAATATATTTTCAATTATAAGGTTCTTGGAATTACCAATTATACTTGTGCCTACCACCTTCTTGGTGGTGTTGTCTCCAAGAGTAACCTTGCCTCCAGTCCTAGACTCTAGTACAACAAACTTATTGGCATCACCAATCATATGTCGAGAGCATCCACTAACCAGGTACCACATACTCTCACGAGGCCTTTTGTGAGTGCCCGCCTGCAAAATTATCAAATGTTAGATATAGGAACCCAATCTGGTTTGAGTCCCTCCTTATGAAAAGTAGAAAGTAATGCATGTGTGGTATGCTGTGGATCATGCACCTTAGGTCTCCACACCTAATGTTCACTATGGTGAAACGTGCAAGTGTGTGAGATATGTCCTAGCATGCCATATGAAAAGCATCTAACTCCAGGAAAAAGATTTCTTAAGTGGTTTGAGTTATAATGCCTCTTCCTAGGTTTTGGCAATTGATCAAAAGTAGGTGTCGTCCTAGTTTTCTTATATATTTCTAATTCATTTTGAATCTTCAAATTTGTGCTCTTTAAGACCTCATTTTCAATCCTCAAATTTTTCTCCATCTCTTTAGACTTCATAAAATCAGATTCAAGTGATGTGAGTGAAACTTCTAATGCATCATACTTTTCAACTAATTCACAATGATTTTTATTTAACTCATCAAATTCATCAAGTAAATTCATATGATTTGAATCAATCATTTGATGGTCTTTAGTCAATATTTCATGCTCTTTTTGTAGATTCAAGAATTCTAATTTTTAGCTAGCATGTGTTTTCTTTAATTTCCTATATGATGCATGAATCTTTTCAGAAACTTCAAGGAGTTGATCATAGGAAAGTTCACATACCTCTTCTTGATCAAGATTGTCGTCAGCCATCATGCACAATTTTGATGTCTCATCTTTTGGTTCCATCTCCAATGAGTCCGATGCAGAATCCACCCAAAATGCTTTTTGAACTCTCATCTTTTCCTTCCTTAGCTTAGGTTTCTCCTCACTCTTTCCTTTGTTTGAATGATCTTTAAGTGTAGGGCAATCAGTTCTCATGTGTCCTGGTTTCCTGCATTTATAACAAACGATATCAGAAGATCCTTTAGAATATTTATGATCCTTACCTTTTCTCCAATGAAGCTTTTGCCTCTTCCTTAGAAAGCTTTTGAATTTCCTTGTGATGAAGGCAACTTCATCACTCTCAAACCCGGAAGAATCGGAGTCAGATTTGTGCACCTTCAGTACAACTGTTTTCTCCTTCTTTTTCTCACTTGCATTAAGATTTCTTTGATTCACCCCTTGCTTGTAAGCAAT
>NW_021350446.1:0-372 GCF_001605985.2 Dendrobium catenatum | reverse complement strand
TTGATGGGTGATTATAATTTCCACTTTAGTGTTTGTTAGCTACAGAGACATTCAGTATAGATAGAGCATTTGTTTGCTACAGAGATATTCAGTAACTGTTATCATTTGAGCTTATTATCATTTTATGAGAATTATTTTGGGGAGCGCTTGTGTTGGTGAACCCAAGATAGAGCAGTTATCCATTAGAATTCCAGTGACCATCCCTAGATCTCCATTCTTCCACTCTGCCTGCTCCCTTCTACAAATTCTCTTTGTTACATTGCCAAGAGTGCAGAGAGCCTACCAGAAGCTAACATTGGAAAAGTTGAGACTTGTAAATTATGATAAAGTTTGTCCTTTTTTTCATGGTTGAGTACTCTACTCCACTTTTCC
>NW_021350445.1:0-279 GCF_001605985.2 Dendrobium catenatum | reverse complement strand
CGTTAAATACCGACCCAAAGCCCTCGTTCGATTCGCTACTCTCCGACTTCGCTACACACACGAGCTCCCGATCTCAACTCCATTCTCTGCTCTCGACTTCCCCTCTGTCTCCCTCCTTCGAGTCCCACCGAGCCGCAAGCCACTTCTCCTCCCTATACGATCCCAATTTTCTACCTCCAGTTCGCCGATCTCCACACCTCCCTCAGCCCAAACCGAGAGAAAAAGAGCGAGAGAGAGAGAGGGAGAGAGAGAGGGAAGGAGCGACCAACCTACCTCCTT
>NW_021350444.1:0-241 GCF_001605985.2 Dendrobium catenatum | reverse complement strand
CTCAATAACTTAATAGTCGACCCTAGCGTTTCAATGAAAAGAACTCAATGATATCAAAGGTGATCCAATCCAAGCTCAAATGAGTCAAAATCAAACAGTTGAAGTATAATTGAAAACTTAAAATTCAAATTAAACATGCTAATAGTTGAATCGACAAGACCACTTAATTTTGACATCATTAGGGCACTTAGATGCAGAATTAATGCTTTGTGGTTAAGGGAATAAATATGGATCGTACAAT
>NW_021350443.1:0-263 GCF_001605985.2 Dendrobium catenatum | reverse complement strand
CATTTTTCCAAGAGGACCAACAAATACAACTACTATTCATATTAGCACCCCAAAAAAACTTGTTAATTAACCTTTCCATTAATCTTAAACAAACCGAGCAAGTCAAATTAAGAGTATGAAAGATATAAATAGGAATAGAGTTTAACACACTTCTAATTAAAATCGGTCTACCACCAAACTGTTGGTGGAATTTTGAAGACATATTTTGAAAAATCTTAGTTTTCTTTGGGACTTAGAATTGAAGTTGAATCTTAATTCTAAAA
>NW_021350442.1:0-206 GCF_001605985.2 Dendrobium catenatum | reverse complement strand
AGTGCTTTTGGAGAGCTACCGAATCATAGGATCCTTCTGGGGTACTGTCAATTCGCACTCGCACTAGGAGTTTGCTTAGGGATTCATGGATTGTCTTCAATATTCTCTCTATTTACTACAGTTCATGATGAGTGGTGTATTCAATATTCTCCATGCTCACAGAGGATTTCAGCCAAGGTAGCTTGTCAAACTGAATTTATTTTTTG
>NW_021350441.1:0-628 GCF_001605985.2 Dendrobium catenatum | reverse complement strand
CTATAAGCTCGCTGAAATCGGAGTTCGAGTGCTCCCGAAATTAATTTTTGAAGTTTCAAACTAGCTTTTGCCTCGAGATTCGTGCCCGATTAAGCTAATTTTGTAATTTCGTATCAATCCTACTATGTGAGATTAATTATATGAATTCTTTTCTTTTCATTGTGTTAGTCAAATTCCTTTAGATAGGTTAAGTGTTAAAGATTAATTTTTAGAAGAAAGTTTTTTATTAGAGGAAAAATGTAAAAATGATCATAAAAACAAACAAATTTTGTGCTTTTCATTAAAAATAATAATTTCAAAGAAATTAAACGCAAAAAAAGTTTTTTGCTTTTTCTTATGAAAATGTAAAGTTTTTTCTTTAAAACGCTTTTTTTTTTTTTTTTTTTGTTTTTTTTTTTTTTTTTTTTTTGAGTTTTCAGGCGTGTTTAAATTTTGAGAGAAAGAGAGAGAAGAGAAAATCTTTTTGAGTTTAAAAGAAAAAGTAATTTTAAAAAAATTGTGGTTTAAAGAACAAGGAAAAATTCTTTTTCATTTTATTTGAAATTAAAATTTATTATTTTTTAAACAGAAAACATAAATTCTGTTGTGTTTATGATCCTTTTTAATTTTCCTCATATTCCCTGATCCC
>NW_021350440.1:0-334 GCF_001605985.2 Dendrobium catenatum | reverse complement strand
GGGTATGCCTTATATTCGTTCTTTTTAGTGTTATTTTTTTGTTACTCATTTTGTCTTTCGTTTTCTATTGCTGATGGTTGTTTATGCTACCTGAAGCTGATTTTTGTTGCCGTTGGAGGTTGTTTGTCTCTGTTTAGGTGGAATTGCTGGAGGAATTGTCTGGCAAGGAATTTTGGATCTCGGGATTAGCTGCTTTGTTAAACCGTTTACTGTTTTTTCCTTGTTTAGTTTTTCATCTTTTTTACTTTTGCAGGTTGCTTCCACCTTGAGGAAGTTTTTGCCAGAAAGACGAGCTAATTTTGGGCGTTTTCTTATCGCCATAGATTGTTGCTAG
>NW_021350439.1:0-360 GCF_001605985.2 Dendrobium catenatum | reverse complement strand
TTAGTAAAAATAGCGAGAAAACGGAAGAATCGTGGTGTAAGAACAAACAAATGATAGCAAATCTTATCACAATCAAAGAGAAACAAGAATAAAGCAAAGATACAAGAGATCCTCTATTTGAGAGGAGGATCGTTCTCTCCCAATCTCTAGACATTAGGTCTAGAGTCCAAAACTCCCAAGAGACTCCAAGAGAAAACAATACTTAAGCATGCTCTAACCCTCACCTCTCATGCCTATTTATAGATTAATTCCAAGCCTCCTTTCCCAAAATAGATTAATTCAAACATTCTTTCCCAAAATAGATTAATTTAAATAGATTAATTCCTTGACTTAAATAAGATATTTTATTTAATTAAATAG
>NW_021350438.1:0-314 GCF_001605985.2 Dendrobium catenatum | reverse complement strand
ACAAAAGAAAAAGCTACAGAACTCGGCAGAAAGATCGTCAAGCTGGAGGCCCTGCACCTGAAATCATTAACCACATATAATGAGCTTATAAAGCCCAGCAGGTCACCAAAGCCTACAACTGAAATCAAAGCACGACACTGAAAATAATATGCAGGTTAATCAACTCAAGTCAAATCAATCAGTCGAACATGATCAATAAGTCAAAGCAATCCAGAAATTAATAGTCAATAAAACCAATCAATGCAGCGGCAGGCAAATCGATAAATCAATTCAATCTATCAATATTCGTCAATCAAATTGATGCTCGGTAATCA
>NW_021350437.1:0-394 GCF_001605985.2 Dendrobium catenatum | reverse complement strand
TGAAGCAAATCAGAGAAAGAATCGCTGCAATGTACGTTCCCCACAATATTTTAAATCAACGTTTCCTTTGACCTCTCCGCCATCGCCAGGATAATCTTAGATGGGTTTGCGAGAGACCTAGATGCTTGTAAGAAGAATTATTACTAAAGTTATAGAAATTAATTGGAGAAGAAACCTGCCGAAGAAGAAGACTGAGAGGAGAAAGCGAGGGCAAGCCGAAGACTCCAAAATGAGGAATTTGCAACGGATTGAACAAGAGTGTATAGGTTATTGAAAATATACGTTCGGCTTGGGTTATTGTAACCGTACGGGAATTTGAAGCCGAACGGCGGGATGTGATAGAAATGTTTGGATGTAAAATTAAAAGCACGACAATGAAATAAATTAAGAATAT
>NW_021350436.1:0-207 GCF_001605985.2 Dendrobium catenatum | reverse complement strand
ATAGTGTGTATATTGCTTAAACATAGCATCTATAATATCTGTATAAACTTGTATATAGTTTGTGTAATACTTGTATATAGCATGTACAAACTTGTACATAGTTTTTATAATATTTATATATAGTGTTTACAAACATATACATAGTGTGTATAATGATTATACATTGCATATATAAACTTGTATATAGTTTGTATAAACTTGTAGGTT
>NW_021350435.1:0-359 GCF_001605985.2 Dendrobium catenatum | reverse complement strand
AACAACTTTCCAACTTTGATTATCTTTTGAAATGAGCAATTCAACCACAATAAAATAAAAATGTAGAAAATAAAATAACACAAAGATTTATAGTGATTCTGTCAAACACAACCTATATCCACTCCCTGAATACTCCCTCTTCAGGTATTGCACTATTACAATGTGGCTCTCCTTTTGCTCCCACAGTAAGGCGAAGAAGCCTTTATAATTACTCTCTTCCACCAATCCTCAGTGTAGCAGAGAATTTTCATCCTTTCACACCCTTCAAGTGTCGGTAGAGAACCGTCATCCTTTCACACCCTCCAAGTGTTGGCAGAGAACCGTCATCCTTTCACACCCTCCAAGTGTCGGCAAAAAAC
>NW_021350434.1:0-244 GCF_001605985.2 Dendrobium catenatum | reverse complement strand
TAAGGTAGAGGTCAATTTTGATTAAAAAGAAGAATCGACTATCTTGAAGATTCAAAATCAGTACACTTGAGAAATTGGAAGCTTTCCTTAAGAAGTTGCAAGTCTAGGTGGCAAGACCCTTGTCAACATGGAATTGAATTCCTACAATCTCTTTGAAGGGAGAGACTGTTATAGGGTCTGCAACGTCCCTAGAAAGCACGGCATTATTGTAATCAAAAGATTAATCGCGATAGGACCCCGTTAA
>NW_021350433.1:0-301 GCF_001605985.2 Dendrobium catenatum | reverse complement strand
CGCCCTCCTTCTTCTAAGACGGAGGGTATTGTGTTGATTGGGTCCGAGAGAGGCCACCATTATGTTGGTAGACCCCCGGTACCCTCTTCCAAAGCTGTAAGGTTGGCTTCAGTAGTTTTCAAACCTAAGGGGAATGAAACTCTAAAGCATTTGGATATCAAGGGCAAGAGGCCCAAATCCCCTGAGAAGAAGTTTGTCCCAAAAAGGACTAAGTTGGAGAATTTACCACCACATCCAAGAACCTCAAAGTTCATTCTCCAACTCCAACGAGTCCCAGCTAGACCTACTCCAATCTTGATTG
>NW_021350432.1:0-342 GCF_001605985.2 Dendrobium catenatum | reverse complement strand
GTGAAAAATGAAGTTTTCGGTTGGAGATGCCCTTAGGTTCACGAATGATACACACTTATATCTGTACTTTTTGTTTGATATTAATAGTTTATAAGTCATCCCACCGCACATGTTTTCTTCTGTTTGAAATTTAAACCTCCATTCCGTGAAACATCGAAGCCCAATTTTCTTATATTTAGGCTTCGTTTGGGACAGCTTTTTTATTGTTTTCTAAAACAATTTTTTAGTAAAAAATTCTAATTCAAGAAATTTTTTAACTAAAACACAGTTTTAGTATGCAGTAAAAAAGCTGTCCCAAACGAACACTTAATATTTTATGATAAAACTCACTATTTGCAACTT
>NW_021350431.1:0-691 GCF_001605985.2 Dendrobium catenatum | reverse complement strand
AAGCCATCCAAAATGAGTTAGGCTTCGTTTGGAACGGTTTTTTGTTGCTTCTTAAAACAGCTTTTTAGTACAAAAATTATTTTTTTTATAGTAGAAAGTTGCTTTAAGAAGCAACAAGAAAGACGTCCTAAATGAAGCTTTACTCTTTTCCATATTCATCATTTCATATGAAGGTAAGGTTGAATATTGTGGGCGTTGAAAATTCGGACACAACTTCCCCTGTTATTTTTTTTTTCCGAGGAGTTTTCACGAAATTAAGTTTCGGGGTAAATTTTGGGAAGACATGTGAGTATGTAGATATATATATAAGACACTACATAGAGATTTCACCCTCATTTTGTTAGGACTTTATGATCTGAGTTTAGGTTTCCTATAGGTGCAAGCCCCTATAGTTAATTACCCCTCCCGATCACGAGAGAGAACTTTCGATTAAGGCTAGTCGTCGATGAATACATCATACCTGTAGATACGCGGTATCTAGCATATATTAGCAGCATGGGCTTGGGATTTAGGAATTTGGTATTTAAAATAAGAAATTTATCACCTTGCACTTAAAGCTGATGGTGGGGGAATGAATAATGGACCCGATCAAGATCTCATGGTTTCGTCATCCTAGGCCATCGTGGTCTTATTATACTTAGTCAGAGGAGGTAGTAGACCCAACTTGACAGAAGGATCATTATTGGCAGCC
>NW_021350430.1:0-336 GCF_001605985.2 Dendrobium catenatum | reverse complement strand
TTTGTTGGGGAGAGGCCTAAGCAGTGGGTCAAATGGCAGCCATGGGCAGAATATTGATACAACACTTGTTACCATACCGCATCTCAGTTCACACCTTTCAAGATTCTTTATGGAAGAGATCCACCACCGTTGGTGAATTATTAGAAGGGGACGACCCTGGTATACTTAGTGGATCAATACTTGGAGGAGAGGGATAGGGTGTTGGGAGAGTTGAGGGAACACCTATTGAGGGCCCAACAGATCATGAAGACCAAGGCGGATGCTCACCGCAAGGATGTGACATTTGAGGTTGGAGAGATGGTATACTTAAAGCTAAGGCCTTACAGACATAAGACT
>NW_021350429.1:0-211 GCF_001605985.2 Dendrobium catenatum | reverse complement strand
CAACAAGCATGGCTCTAGCAGCTTCAACTAAAGTCTGATTCTTTCTTTTAGCTACCCCATTCTGCTGAGGGGTCCTAGGAGCTGAGAAGTTGTGACTAATCCCCTTATCCTCACAGAAGTGTCTAAATCTATCATTTTTAAACTATCCCGCATGGTCACTATGGATGGTAAAAATCTCACAACCTAGCTTTTTTTGAATCCAAGTAAAGTA
>NW_021350428.1:0-333 GCF_001605985.2 Dendrobium catenatum | reverse complement strand
CTTCATTGGTTCCTTCATAAGTAATGCATAACTTATCTCAAATCTCTTTTCTAGTAGAGCAAGTAGAAACATACATGTAGTCTTCAGATTTTAAAGCATAGAAAAAACAATTCAAACACTTCGCATTAAGTTGCGCTAAATCTATTTCATCAAAAGTCAATTCAATAAAAGGCACTTCAGTTTTAATTTCATTAAGTTCACGAGAAGGTGGGGAATATCCTTCTTTAATAAGCATCCACATGCCATAATCAGTTGATTATAAAAAAGTAGACATGCGAGTTTTCCAAAAATCAAAAGGAAGATTGTCAAACAAAGGAGGTCATGTAATATAAT
>NW_021350427.1:0-315 GCF_001605985.2 Dendrobium catenatum | reverse complement strand
TGGTTAAAAGTCTGTATGAAAGGATGCTTCGTAAATTATGTGATTACGAAAAGTCGTTTTATTTTGGACTCATTTGTTCGTCCAAACAAAATGTTTTCGTACGGGAAGAACTTAAATTCGTATGATACGAAAGTGATTTTGTCTGGTATGAACAGTCATTTTTTAATAAATAGATGGGCTTTGGAATTTAACAGTCACACTCTCACTTCACTTTCAAACTCTTTCGTACTTTAGATCATTTTTTCAATGGCAAGTTCTAGTAAGCGTCAAAAGACTCTATCCAGGGGTCCACCTAAGAATTCATCTGAGAACTTT
>NW_021350426.1:0-200 GCF_001605985.2 Dendrobium catenatum | reverse complement strand
TGAATAGGGAATACTTGATTTCAAGTGTTTCCTATCATATTCTTGAGTGGTTACTTCTTGATTTATCCTTTCAATCCAAATGAATGAGTGAGAGCTTAGTTTTTATTGGTAAAGTGGAAATGTTCTCAATATTTTGGTGTCTCTTTCCCTTTCTTGTGACCAAGGTTAAAGAAATCATTCAGTTCTCATTTGTTAAGCAT
>NW_021350425.1:0-664 GCF_001605985.2 Dendrobium catenatum | reverse complement strand
TTTTTTGTCCTTTTTAAAGAACTTGAGTTTGGATTATCAAATTATGAATTTCTAACATTTTCTGGACTATACATTGTCAATCCAATTCTACTAAGTTTTTGATTAAAACCAAGAGGTAACTTTCTCATTTTAAGAATATTTGTTTTTCACTAGATCAGGAAACATTTTTTTTTATTCGTTTTGCTTTTTGCCCCTCTTTTTGATAATGTCAAAGGGGGAGAACGTATTATTGAATTTTTGTACTGTTATCGTATTTGTATCTTGTTTTCAAAAAATTAAAAAGAACAAAAATATTTTCATCTCCCCTATTTTTTTAAAAGTGTTATTCTAGTGAGGGGGAGAATAGGAGAAATTCTTCTTTTTGAAAATTTAAATTGAATTGTTTGCCATCATAAAAAAGGGGGAGATTGTTGCGGATCATGGTTTATAATTTTGATGATAGCAAACATTTCTTATTTCTCTACGATTGCCTTTTGTGCTAATGTTTCAGGTCCACACAATCAGACTGCAATTTGGAACCAACTCAAGATTGGGTAGACTAGGTCTGTATCAGTTTGTAATCTTTTTCCTTTCTTGAGTTTGTTGTATTTGGTGTGGGATCTATTGATTTGTAACTTGGAAGATTTTCTGTTGTTCCCTATAAGATTTTTATTTTTGGTAATAT
>NW_021350424.1:0-327 GCF_001605985.2 Dendrobium catenatum | reverse complement strand
AGAATTTGAATTTTGAATTCAAACTCTCATTGAAAGTAATTAAGTGTGAGGGAAGAATTGTGGGAGATAATGAGGGAGTATTAATAGGGAGCAATTAATGAAAATTAGAGAGAGAAAGTATGAGGGAGAGGGGGGCCGGCCATGTAGAGAGGAGAGAGAGGGGTTTTGTGATTAATATGTGGGCCCCAAGGAAGTTAATGCAATTATAATCAAATCTGAAATTAATTTCAGATTTGATTCAAATAATAAGAAACTTCCTAATGGAACTTAACTCACATATGAAGGAGTTTTGAAATTCAAAATAAATTGATTGCCAACAAGGATTCC
>NW_021350423.1:0-212 GCF_001605985.2 Dendrobium catenatum | reverse complement strand
CTATCCGGTTGAGGCTTTGCCACTTAGCCTTATTCAAAGAATCTTGAATGAATCTGATAACATTGATGTTATCACTCTATGATGAGACCTTTATATTCAACCATCCACGGTTGCAAGTATTTCCTGATTGAAGTCACTGCTGCAAGCTAAAGGTTTGCAATGTCCCAATGAATTATTTTCTCCCCAAAGGCCACCAATAATCTTCCTTGATC
>NW_021350422.1:0-212 GCF_001605985.2 Dendrobium catenatum | reverse complement strand
TCCAGTACATCACGACAGAACAAAACATGTTACTATTAATAGATAATTTATATCTGAGAAAATAGAGAACTCAGAAGTTGAAGTAGTATATACCCCAACTCATGACAAATTGCTGATGTTCTAAAAAAGGAATTATCGGTCTCTCTAATTGATAAGTTTGTTTGCAAGTTAGGATTGTACAACCTGTACAACCCAACTAGAGGGGGAGTGTT
>NW_021350421.1:0-201 GCF_001605985.2 Dendrobium catenatum | reverse complement strand
CTGAGTAGTTTAAAGCTGAAATCAGTCGTTTTGAAGAGAGAGAGAAAAATAAAAATAAAATATTTGAAAGTTCTGAGGAGAGAGAAAGTCGAGAGAACTTTTGGAAAAGCTGATTTTCGGGCGACGCCGGTCCGTTTTCGTCCAACGAGATTGTTCAAGATATTGCTGTACGCAAGGTAAGCACATTCCGCCTTTCTCAAT
>NW_021350420.1:0-327 GCF_001605985.2 Dendrobium catenatum | reverse complement strand
GAATTTATCAAAGACATGATTCAATTTAGACATTCGATTATAGAAAATCATTACAAGAGAGATGAATAAAAAATTATATATTTTGAAGTTCAATAGAATATAAATGAACATAAGATCAATTTGAATTGAGAGATTGAAAGAATTTGGAAAGAAGAGAATTACCACATGTGGCGCTTTGCTCATCTTTTTCAAATTTTTGGGCACATTTTTATGCATCTTTTGACATTGGGCTAATTTTATGCCTCTTTTTCATATTTGCGAACCTTTGCGCATTCCTTTTAATTTTTGTATTCTTTGTACAATTTTCAAGAGTAATTGAAACCAATT
>NW_021350419.1:0-266 GCF_001605985.2 Dendrobium catenatum | reverse complement strand
GACGATAGGCATATAGTCCTGGCCGATTAGTTCTAATTTGAGGAAAATCGTCCTGAACATCACCCTGAAATGAAGCTTGACGATGTCCAATCGGCCCGGATGATCTGGCGATCAGCACAAACAATGTGATCTATTAAATCACCATTAATTGCTTTCATTAATTTCCAGATTTATTTAAGAAAAATTGCACTGGATCGGCTAGGCCGATCCGGATAGGCCAGGATGATTCACCAGGCCGATGTCCAAAAATAAGTATTTCCTAAGTA
>NW_021350418.1:0-210 GCF_001605985.2 Dendrobium catenatum | reverse complement strand
GGGCAAATGCGATGAGATGTAATGGAGGAGATCTATTTGGAGATCAGACCATGTCATAATATTATTGTATATATTGTGGCAAATAGATGAGAAAAGACGCTTGAATGCCTTATGCAATCTTTGTTAGATATATATAGCATAGCTCCCAAGTGGAACTGACCAATAATAGTAGGAATAATAGTAGGAATAAAATAAGAATTTGTGGCTAAC
>NW_021350417.1:0-206 GCF_001605985.2 Dendrobium catenatum | reverse complement strand
CGGATGCACTGAAAAAAAAAAAAAAACTAAAGACCACAACAAAATGCATGGAGGATACGACAAGTGCAAGCTCCTACGGTCCAAAGCAGGAGACTCGTTAGTGCACTATGATCCACATATAGAAAGCAACTAGTGCACGACAATCAACCTGTACGAAGCAGCGAACAATTCTATTCAGAAGCTGCTACGCCACACCACCGAATCTG
>NW_021350416.1:0-288 GCF_001605985.2 Dendrobium catenatum | reverse complement strand
TGAGATCACCAAGCACGACCTTGGTGCATTTTTAAATTTAAGAACTGAAGGATATAGAGCCCACACCCTAATATCAGAAAACACCTTCAAATGGTTTGAAATCAATAGGGTGATTAGAGAGATAGGCATAACCTATCATGTTGCTAGAGTATCCGGTATGACCCAAGATGCCCGAATCATCCAGCATATCCTTAGATCCTCAATTATTCCTAAAGCTGGTGATAGGATTAACATTACTCCTCTCCTTTATGTTCTAACCTTTTTAATCATGCAAAGACATCCTATTGA
>NW_021350415.1:0-261 GCF_001605985.2 Dendrobium catenatum | reverse complement strand
TAAAATCACTAAAATAATTATCATATCAAAACTACAATCAGTAGAGAAATCGTATACAATATCAAATCAAAATATCAATAAAGATTATCAAAATTATGTCAATTCATTAAAATCTTATAAAATCATAACAGTAGAATAATAGTAACATCAACATCATGGGTGATAGTAATAGTAAAATTATATAATGATAGTTATTCTAGTGGAAGTGATTCAATAGCATACATTCTAATAATCATATTAAATAAGTAAATGTTCTAGTTA
>NW_021350414.1:0-240 GCF_001605985.2 Dendrobium catenatum | reverse complement strand
ATAAGATTGTCGAGATTAGCACTTCCTCGGGGTAGTAGAGGACATAAGTCCTTTAGGAGAGCTATGGGAAGAGAGATTTACTAAGAGTAGAATAGAATGTGTGAGGAAGTGGCTAGGTCATTGTCTCTCACTATGAGTCACTATCTTAGTTCCTTAATAAAGTTAATTTAGAAAGTCAGCCCTCTAGTCAAGTTATTTATAAATTTTACATGTATTACTTTATATATATATATATATATA
>NW_021350413.1:0-251 GCF_001605985.2 Dendrobium catenatum | reverse complement strand
TTCTCAATATAAATTAATTTCAATCTTGACAATCTTGCATATATCAGATTCTGGACCTTGTCCTAGCAAACATATCAAGCTACAAAGGATATGTAACTACAATATATTAATAGGACAAGCAAAAAGTTTTGATTTGAAGGTTTGAGCTTTTGAACCCTATCCTACCAAATATATTAAGCTATAAAAATATATAACTGTAATATGCTGGTTTAGATAAGGAGAAAACTTTGATTTAAAAGCTCAAATTTTTC
>NW_021350412.1:0-201 GCF_001605985.2 Dendrobium catenatum | reverse complement strand
CCCATTAAAATAGTGCCTATTTTTTCTTTGGCTGTTAGAACTGTTGAATTTCTCTACTAGTTAAGGCTTCATTTGGGATGACATTCTTATTACTTAAAATATTTTTTATAAAAATTTTAATTTTTGTACTAAAAAGCTGCTTTAAGAAGCAGAAGGAAAGCTGTCTCAAATGAAGCCTAAGACTTTTGCTCTACATAAAAA
>NW_021350411.1:0-1194 GCF_001605985.2 Dendrobium catenatum | reverse complement strand
GAGAATTTAACTTTTAATAGGACACAATGGAGAAAAAATGATTCATGTAGCCGACCCCCCTAGTGGGATAAAGCTTGATATTGTTGTTGTTGTTGTCAAGTTCTTGAGCAAATAGGAATGATTTTTTTGAGTTTTGAGAATCTTTTTAATTCGCTGGGGCAATTTGACCATAAGGAGGTGATCTCTCTAAACATAGATGATCCTTTTCTTGGGGGCTTTCGCTCTCCAACACGTGCCTTGCCTAGGGGCTTCAGCTTGCTTACAGGGAGTAGTCTTGTCATCGTTAGACTTTGAACCATGGTTGAGAATATGTCAATATTTGGACCAATCAACCTCTTTTATCTTTTTGGCCTAGTTATTTCTATGATTTACAATTATTTTGATGTGTTTTGTCACTTGTCTGGAATCATTTGACCTAAGCTTTTGTAGCGCGGCAAGCTAGTTTTTATGTCTACTTTCCTTAACACCAAAGTGCTAGGTAGAAGACGTTCTCCTTGACATTTGCATTATAGTACCTCGTCATTCTCCTCTGTCTCTTCTTGTTGTAGCGCAATTAAGCTCTAAGTTCTTCCAATATGTTTACTACAGCTTTCATGCCTTCGTTTCTGTCTTCCCGCTCAGCGGATTGTTCTTCCTTAAAGTTAGTAGCGATTACCACTCGCCAACTATGTAGCTAATACTCAATTGGTATTTGGGGCTTGGTTCAAGGAGATAGTGTGAATTATGTCTATCCAATAGTTGAGGATGGCATAGTTTTAGTGTCCACATGACTGAAAGTAATCCCTCTCCCCAATTTCCTTAGGCTCAACTTTTTCCCTCAGCAGATTCATGATCTATTTGTTCGTCTCTACAACTTGCTTATTAGTCCGAGGATGTTGTATTGAAGCAAATTTGAGACGAATTTCCTGCGACTGACAAAATTCCTTAATTTGTTTTTGAATTATGGCCCTTATCAGTGATGATTGTGAAAAGCAGCCCAAAACAACTTTCTGAAAACTTTTGGTTATCTAGTTTTAGCAGTTAGCAACTTAATGTGAGACCCCTAGTTTTTCCTTGGATCAAAGATGGTTAATCCTGGCCCTTATAAACTACCTCCCGCATGGCAATGTATAAAGCTCTTTACATTAAAGAGAATTTTCACAGAAAAAAAGGAAGCTGGTGTCACGACCCGACCCGAGACGAGACGGATCCCGC
>NW_021350410.1:0-231 GCF_001605985.2 Dendrobium catenatum | reverse complement strand
CATGAGCCTATTGAAAGAACTCATGGTTTGAGAAAAGATAAAGAGAACTGCTGTAGCATTAATGAAAAGCTTGCTTTCGCTGTTTACATTGCTTGTGATATATAGAGAAGAGGGGAGACAGCCCCTTACACAGGACAGAGCTTTTGCAGATAAGTAATAATGTAATGAGATGGTTTTGTGCTTCCTGTTCTTCTGTTGAGCAGTGGATGATGGATAAGTACAGATATAATT
>NW_021350409.1:0-337 GCF_001605985.2 Dendrobium catenatum | reverse complement strand
ATACAAAAGTAATTCAATTTATTTAATATGATTTTCTTAATGATACAATTTATTTATAATAAATAAAAATTAAATATAGTGTAATAATTTAGTTTTCCATAATTAAAATAAACTCTTTTAATCTATTTGTAATAATTATTTGTTATTGTTGCGTCCCGAATATTCATTGCGGTAGAGAAATATAAAATTTAATGTCTTAACATTGTACGAAGATCCAACACACAAGCATAAAAAAGAGAGTGTGTAGCGTTCATAAGAGAAACCAAAGTTTTTACGTGGAAATCCTTGAAAATGGGGAAAAACCATGGGGTCTGGCCCAGTTTGAATGAATCCACTA
>NW_021350408.1:0-390 GCF_001605985.2 Dendrobium catenatum | reverse complement strand
GCAAATTCTGAAGCAAATTCTCAACTGATCGTCCCAGAACGATCCTGGAGCAGATTTTGATATTACATTATCCTTGACCTCCCTCAACATCACACTCTTACTAGTTATTTTCTTGACACGACTCTTTTCTCTGTTCTCTTTGATGCTTCGAGTTGGAACATCCCTGCTGCCTACTCCGTTGAGTTACAGCATGCAATCTCTTATATTCCCATTACTAGAGAAGGCAATGGTCATTATTTATTTTGGGGGTAATGTGCATGCTACCAATTTCAACACCTTTACTCAAGATTTTTACAAACACGAAAGAGAGGTTTCTTGGTGTAACTTTGTATGACACAAACACTATGCGCTAAGATACTCCTTATTTGGTTGGCTTTGTTTCATTGGGGG
>NW_021350407.1:0-457 GCF_001605985.2 Dendrobium catenatum | reverse complement strand
GACATTTCTTAGTTCTGCCGTGAATGTGGGATGTGTATGATCAAAATACCTCCAAGCCTCTGCTTCTGATGGATGTGTGATAACACCTTCTTGTGGAATGTGATTATTATGCCATCTCATATGTGCAGCAGATCTCATGGATGTATATAGCCGTTGTAGTCTCGGACTTATTGGAAAGTAGAACATCCTACTAACAGGCACATCCTTATGCTTCCTTCTATTTCTAGATTTTGGTTTAAATCTTGGTGCATTGCAATGACGGCATGTAATTTCTAAGATATCTTCGCTAAAGTATAACATGCATCCATTCACACAACAATCTATCTTTGTTTATGTCAAACCAAGTTTGGAAACTAACTTCTTTGTCCGATATAGATCTGTAGGAATTAAATTATCTGTCGGATTGGTTTTCTTAAGCATCCCAATGAATTGATTAAAACATTCACGAGCAACATTA
>NW_021350406.1:0-250 GCF_001605985.2 Dendrobium catenatum | reverse complement strand
CCCTCACTAGGTTCACCTATAATCAATTTCCTTGGGTAGTTTTTAGAAAATCTCAAATCTCTAGGCAAAGAGTTTTCTCTCTCCAAATTCTCTTCAATATTTTCTTATAAGTTTATTCTATTAATCTTTTGAGAGTTATCCTCAATCTCATCTTCAATAAGATTTTGCTCTTCCAAATTTCTAAATTCTTCAAATACAACATGTGTTGTCTCATCAATTACCAAAGTTCTTTTATTGAATACCCTATAAT
>NW_021350405.1:0-571 GCF_001605985.2 Dendrobium catenatum | reverse complement strand
GCTTTATGGAACGCGTAAGTTGGATTCGTAACTGTAATTGTTTGATCATAAGAATGAGCTCAACTTCATTTTTGGTTGAGTACTTTTGGACTGATTACCTTGAAGCTCAAAATTTGTTTGGTTTCATGCCCCTTTTCATTTAGTCATTTATATAATTTTTTTAATATAAGATCATTATGTTAATTATGATCTACAAGATATGAATTTAATTTTATTAAATTTTTTTGTGATGATTTAATAATGGGTTTAATGATCAATGGATTAGATGAATTGTCATCCTAATAATCACTTAAATAAATAAATTTTTAATAAGGAGCAATAAGTTTATGCAAAAATCACCTCCAAAACACCAAATTAAGCATTTTTATAAACCTCATCATCTCTTGTGAGTTTTCAACACATTGAATGTAAAAACAAGATTCTCCAATAATATAGATTTAAGTAATTAAATTAAAAATTTTAAGTTTACAACACATGAAATAAGTTTTTATAAGTAAATTTTTAATTTTTTAATGATATAAAATATTTATTTGACTAATAATATTTAAAATTTTATTACTTTTTAAAGTTA
>NW_021350404.1:0-267 GCF_001605985.2 Dendrobium catenatum | reverse complement strand
ACTGTGGCAATTGGTAGCACTTAGGGGCTGGTGAAAGTATTAGCAATGAATTTATGTATTTGTCCAAATCATAGGAATTCCAAATATATCAAAATTGAACTAGATGGTGAATTTCAAATGCAATAAAATTTTACTGTATTTGTTTTACTTCAAATTAAATATCAATATTCTCAAAATTCCTACATTAGAATATTTTACACTGCTTCAAATCAAATTTACTTGGTTTTATAAGATTGCATTGATCAATAAATTGGAGATGCTTGGAAT
>NW_021350403.1:0-595 GCF_001605985.2 Dendrobium catenatum | reverse complement strand
CTTCACTTACTGAAGGCAACTGGCTTGGCCAAAAGTAAGGATGGTATGATTCCTTTCTCTTATATTCAAAAGGTTGTTTGATGAGATTATCTCTTCTTGGAAGATGGAATAATGCTAGAAATTTCCTTTTTGCTTACTTTAACAAAAATTAAAAATCCTGTCAGAATCTTATCCTCCTTTCAAGAAATTCAAAATTGTTTGATAAAAAAAATGTGTCTTGAAAAATGGAATTTAAGATGAGTAAAAAGTGGGAAATGACGATGTGGAATTTGCTTGTGCTTTGAAAAACAAAATGAAGTATTTTGTGAAAGATGAATAGTATATATTATGAAAAAAATAGAAGTATTTTGTTTTGAAAAGGTGATATGTGTGAGAAATAAAAAGTGAAGTTTGTGGTTTCCGAATAGTGAAAATTATGTTTATTTTGAAATGATAAAATTGTATGTGAGAAAGACAAGGTATATGTACCTCTTGGAAAGTGAAATGATTTTCTTTAAAAAAAGTGATTTATACGTCTACTTTAAAAAAAAATGTTTATGTGTAAGATTGAGTAAAATTTGTATATGTGATGAGTAATTGGAATGTGTGTTAAAAA
>NW_021350402.1:0-406 GCF_001605985.2 Dendrobium catenatum | reverse complement strand
CTTTGTTTCACACCGAGGCCGTGAAGTTTATTTCACCATCCTTGGGGCTAAGTTAATAGCCTCGTAGGCCTAGATTACCTAGTGGTATCCGATATAATTAAGTGTTTTAATCGGTTAATGTTTAGAAGTTAATGAATTTTAATCAAAATTGATTGGTTGCTATTTTTAAGAGTTAGTTAATGGATTCTGGGGTTTTAGAATGAATTTTAAGTTTTTATGAATTTTGGAATATTTTAATAATTTAATTAAAGGTTCAAAAAATGACTTTTTGATTAAGGGTGTTTTATGGAATGTTTGTATTTTATTAAAATACTAGACCTCACTACGATCCGTTAGAAGGTAAGTACGTTGAAATCGGATTTTACTACATTTTATTACGAAGATTTGAAGTTTTGAACTAGTTTTG
>NW_021350401.1:0-206 GCF_001605985.2 Dendrobium catenatum | reverse complement strand
GAGTTGTACAAAAAGAAAAAAAAAACTTCAGGTAGAGGGGTCCCCCCACACCCTCAACAAACATAAAAATTTGACTTGAGGTTCGAGGCAACAATACAACTCAATTAATCAACACAATCAGTTTCCGCACAAACTAACAAGGTTCTAACGGAGTTGATCCGATTGGAGTCCGAGTCGTAATAAGCTCATAAGCTAACTTTATCGAG
>NW_021350400.1:0-455 GCF_001605985.2 Dendrobium catenatum | reverse complement strand
ACCAATAATAGTACCTCAAATCATGATTGGATGGATCATCTAAGCATGGTGAAGAGTAGAGAGGTTGGGTGGCCCCTACATGTACCATACGTAATATATTATTTTAAAAACGATGCAATTTTATTGTTGCTGCTACAATAAAAAAATAAAATAAAATAATGCAGCATTTTTTAGCATATAAATTTATTAAAAATAGTAATTATTTTATTTAAAAAAATTCTAATAGGTAGCCGAGCCAGCTTGCGAGCTCATGAGTCGAGCCTCATACTTTTATAAAATATTTGAAATTTTATTTAATGAAATATTCTGCAAATTCAAATTAATATTTTTTTATGATTGTTAAAGAATTTTGAGATGCCATTAGACTTGTTTTAGCTAAAGGAAATTAAATCCAACTTATTTAACAAAATAGTATAACTGTTAGTAAGTAAAAAGGAATTTATCAGATAAGTTGA
>NW_021350399.1:0-227 GCF_001605985.2 Dendrobium catenatum | reverse complement strand
ATTTTTATCATTTTATTATAATAATTTTTTAAATCATAATAATTTTCTCTCTTTCATAGTAATTGAGTCACCTCAAACTTGTAGAATAAAATTTGAGCTCAAGCTAAATCTCAATTAATTAATCAAGTTTAAGCTTAAGCTAGGAGTGATTCAAGCTCGACTGCACTCATTTACATCCCTAAATTCCATTGTTCTTACTAGTTGTATAACTCAATTCATTCAAATGA
>NW_021350398.1:0-822 GCF_001605985.2 Dendrobium catenatum | reverse complement strand
AGGTCTTACATCCTTGGTGGATTCTCTCGACCTTTTTCATACATGTTAATGCCATCGAACAAATGTTCTAACATACAACCTTGGATAGGTCTTACACCCTTGGTTAACGTTGCCAGAATGACGTCAAGGACTTTCAACGGACTAATACCCGATGTTGTACTTCTACGCGACGCCGGACTTCTACTCATTGTCGAATTTCTGCTCATCGATGAATTTTCATCGGTCTTCTACCCGACGTTGTACTTCTACCCGACGTCAGACTTCTTCTTGTCAGCGGACTTCTACCCGATGTCGGACTCCTGCTCGTCGACGAACTTTCATCGGTCTTCTACCTGACGTTGTACTTCTACTTGTCGTCGGACTTCTGCTCTTCAGCGGACTTCTACTCGTCATCGGACTCCTGCTCGTCGATGAATTTTCGTCAGTCTTCTACCCGATGTTGAACTTCTACCCGACGTCGGACTTCTGCTCTTCAGCGGACTTCTACTTGTCGTCGGACTTCTGCTCGTCAGCAGAATTCTACTCGTCGTCGGACTCCTGCTTGTCGACTAATTTTCATCAGTCTTCTACCCGACGTTGAACTTCTACCCGACGTCGGACTTCTGCTCTTCAGCGGACTTCTACTTGTCGTCGGACTTCTGCTCGTCAGCAGAATCCTACTCGTCATCAGACTCCTGCTCGTCGACGAATTCTCGTCGGTCTTCCACCCGATGTTGAACTTCTACCCGAAGTCAGACTTCTTTCTGTCATCAGAAGACTCCTACGCATCGTCGGACTTCTGCTCATCAGCGGACTTCTACTCGTCGTCGGACTTCTGCCCGT
>NW_021350397.1:0-260 GCF_001605985.2 Dendrobium catenatum | reverse complement strand
CCATGCCATCTCTGTTAAACTTACCTCTATTCCATTGTTGACATCTCTTCTGCTTCCTCTTAATAAAGCTTCTGAATTGTCTAGTCATCAATGCTATATCGTCTTCATCCTCAGGTTGTGAGTGTTCACTCTCAAACTCTTCCACTTTTAGTGATATATTTTTCTCCTTTCGTGGTTCACCTACATCAATCTTTCTTTGACTAACCCCTTGCTCGTAAGCAACGAGTGAACCAAGAAGATTGTCAATAGAATAAATGTTT
>NW_021350396.1:0-754 GCF_001605985.2 Dendrobium catenatum | reverse complement strand
ATAAATTCATGTTATTTCTCTTCTCCAAACTTTTTGAAGTTCCTCTTATTGTTCTTCCGCAACATTACTGTTGAATTCTTATTGCATCAAACAGAAAAGTGAAACTTCTGAGAAGTAATAATTTGAAAACAGCCCCAAGCAGTAAAGTTGCCTTCTTCATGATTTGGAGATTCTTAGCCCAAAGTTATGTTATAATGGCCTCTCTGAATTGTAGAAATTAAGTTAGGTACATTAACCACCCTTTGTTCACTGATTCTGTAGTGGAAGATGACTCAAAATATGTGGAAAAATTATTATGTGCGGAGGCCAAACATTATCCGGAGACCAATCAGAATGCGCCACGTTACCCATTTGCTGTGTATCGTGGCTCGGTATTGCTCGATACCGTTGAAGTGACTGCACCTGATTCGCCTTCAGACCTAGAGCTGCATCCAACCTCCGCACAGAATAATTTCTCCAAAATGTGAGCTCTTTTGAATGAATATCGTAGCTGAAGGCGATATTTGAGAAAATCAAATACCATGGGACAAGACCTTTGGCAAGTAAAATGGTGATGTGCTAATTGAAAGATTACTTTGGTAGTTTGGAAGACCCTATCAGACTTTGCTTTCAAAAAAAAAAAAGATTTTGATTTCTATGAGAATTATGTGTTGTGAATTCTCACCTGTTATGCGTTATCTTGATTATTATTTTATAAGCATATTAAGGAGCAGCTCAACCATCCATGGTAGAATACATCACAATAAAAATAGAT
>NW_021350395.1:0-235 GCF_001605985.2 Dendrobium catenatum | reverse complement strand
CTCTACCTCATTAAGAGGGTGAAAGTGATTTGGAGAATCTATCGCACCTGATTGGTAAAATGGATTCAACAACTCTGTCGTGCTGGATTGGTGGAAGTGATTATGTAAGGACTTCTCCGCTTTACCATGGGTGCTAAAGGATAGTCACTAATTGTTTAGTGCAATACCAAGAGAGAAGGAAACTAAGGAGTGGACATAGGACAAGTTGACCAAAAAAACTATAAATTCTAGTATG
>NW_021350394.1:0-246 GCF_001605985.2 Dendrobium catenatum | reverse complement strand
CCTCTCGAGACTGTACTTTATTCTCAATGCAGTATTCTATTACAAAATATGAGAAATCAAAATCTGTGTGGTGATACATAATTTTTCCCACCACAAGCATCTCAAAATCTTGTTTACTTTTTCATAATTTGAAAGTTCTTTTCCTAAGGCATGCAAAAAAGTAACAATTTGAGTAAACCTTGTATACATATCGAAAATTGATTCAGAAAGTTTCATACGAAAAAGTTTGTAGTCATGCAAGAGAAT
>NW_021350393.1:0-546 GCF_001605985.2 Dendrobium catenatum | reverse complement strand
ATAAATTTTATACTGATCGTACTGGACGATATCAGTTTGTACAGGACGATCAAACAGTTATCTCCTATAAAGATCACATGGAACAAATAGGAACTGGATAGAAAAATTTTCTAAGTCTTATTCGTCCGGGACGAAATTAAATATCGTCCGGAACGATTTGCTCTCTGTAAGAATTTCGTCCAGACGAAATTAATTATCGTACAGAACAATTTGAACTATGTAAGAATGTCGTCCAGATGAAATTATTTATCGTATAGGACGATTTGCTCTCTGTAAGAATTTCGTCCAGACGAACCTATTTTTGTCCAGATAATATAACTGACTTAGGACAGTTTTTATATATTCGTTCTGCAGTTTTTGGAACAAACCTTGTTATAATCATTCTTATCGGGCATACTTGGTTCGTACGGGACGATCAGCTTGTACGAAATCATTTCGTACACATATACAAACATGTTCATTTCAAGGATTTTAAGTAAAATCGTCCGGGACGATTTTCGATCGTACGAGACGATCTTATACATGATAACTTGAAATCTGCCATTT
>NW_021350392.1:0-288 GCF_001605985.2 Dendrobium catenatum | reverse complement strand
AAAATTTTCTACAATTAGTAATAAATTTTAGAAATTTGGGTATTTTAAGGATTTATTAATTGTTATAATTAAGGGTCCTTTTTAATGAATTGAACCTAAATCAACCCTAAACTTCTTGAAATCAACTCCAAAGATCAAAAATGATCTAAGTAGAGATAAAAAAGTGTTTAAAGAATTTTTGGGATTTTTAAAAAAATTTTAATTAATTAATATTGATTAAATATTGATTTTGATTAAAATTGAATTAAAGAGATTTAAATTTTCACTGATTAAGAGTTGAATTAAGAT
>NW_021350391.1:0-409 GCF_001605985.2 Dendrobium catenatum | reverse complement strand
CATAGCTGGGGTGCTAATCTCCCTAGGGAGTTTCAAACTTTTTGGCACCCTCCACCGCTTGATTGGATCAAGGTTAATGTGGATGTTTCTCTTATTACCTCTTATAGCGCTGGAATTGGTGGATGTTTTAGAGACTATAAAGGGAGGTTATTGCTTGCTTTTGGTGAAAAAAGAACACATTGGGACATAGCTAGCCTTGAGCTGGATACTGTTATGACACTCAGAAAACTGATACAATCATGGATACTGGAGAGTAAAGGAATCATAATTGAAGGGGATAACATCAATGTTATCAAATTTATTCAACATTCGTTGAACAAGGCTAAATGGAAAAATATTAATGGGACGGAGGAGGATTTTCTCTTCTTAACGGACTTCAATAAGGTAATTCTTCAACATGTGCATAGGA
>NW_021350390.1:0-231 GCF_001605985.2 Dendrobium catenatum | reverse complement strand
CTCCCAAATAAGCAATGGAACGAACAAAGATGGTAAAATTTTTTCTAATTATAGATCATCAAGAAAATTTTACCCATTCATCCCAGGATGATGTTCTCTAGATTTATCATTTGATTTGTTCGTCCAGAAGATTTTTCTCATTCATCCCAGGATGATGTCCGCTAGATTTATCATTTGATCTATTCATCCAGACAATTTTACCCATTCGTCCCAGGATGATGTCCTCTGGAT
>NW_021350389.1:0-212 GCF_001605985.2 Dendrobium catenatum | reverse complement strand
CTTTATCTCTCTTTGCCTCTTAGAAGAATAAAAAAATAAAATAAAAGTTTTCTCTCTCCTGTCAGTAGCCGGCCGAAAAATGTTTTTTAAAATATTATTTACTTAATTTAATTTATAACATTAATTACATTAAAAATTTGTCCCATTGAATGTCGATTTCTCTCTCTCTCTCTCTTTCACTTTTTCTTAAGGAAATGAAATGTTCCGTACGA
>NW_021350388.1:0-301 GCF_001605985.2 Dendrobium catenatum | reverse complement strand
TCAGTGAAAACTGTCGCTAAAGCTAGTTTTAAATGTTGCCGAAGCCTTTTTTTTTTCTGTCGTGTAAGGGTGGTTTTTTTTGATACATCTTAACCGATGTTTACAAAGACAAAATTGAGAATCAAGGCGAGGCATATGCCTCGAGGAGAATCGGATCATAAGCATCAAAACGAAAAAAATTTAATTATTTTAAAATTATAAATAATTCATAAAAATAAAAAATATTAAATAAATTATGAATATAATGACTTGTTTGAAGATAAATATTACAGACACAAAATTTAAAATAAATATTTAACTC
>NW_021350387.1:0-255 GCF_001605985.2 Dendrobium catenatum | reverse complement strand
AGCATCCTATGGACCTAAGGTTGGGTGATGCCATTCCTTAGATCCAAAGCTAGGTATTCCCTACTTTTCTTTTCAGTTAATCTGCCTATTTGGAGTAAGTCTTCTATTAGCATCCTATAGGCCTAAGGTTGGGTGATGCCCTTCCTTAGACCCAAGGCTAGGTATTCCCTACCTTGGTTTCCAGTTGATCTGTCCATTGGGAGTAAGTCTTCTACCAGCATCCTATGGACCTAAGGTTGGATGATGCCCTTCCTT
>NW_021350386.1:0-277 GCF_001605985.2 Dendrobium catenatum | reverse complement strand
GGTGTCGTTGGGTTCGTATTTCCGAGACACTCAGTTTGATTGTTAGTTTGCTGAAATCAAAGTTCAGATGCTCTCAGATTTAATTTTTGAAGTTTCCAACTTGATTTTTGCCTTGAGATTCGTGCCCGATCAAGATAATTTTTGCAAGATATATCAACATTAATTAGGAAGAGTCCCAACCAGCTATTTTTAATACTTCGTCCATATCAAATCATGTCATAGCTAACTATACAAATTTCTAGATAATAAATAAATAAAATTTATTTTTAAAATATTC
>NW_021350385.1:0-234 GCF_001605985.2 Dendrobium catenatum | reverse complement strand
TCACTTAGTTCTTTTTGGTAATCTTTCTAAGATTTTTCATGCTAGAATGACAAAGTCTCCTATCCAAAGCCATGACTCATCAGAAACAATTTTTAAACAAAAGGCAGTAGGAGTATGAATGCAATTTAAATCTAGCATATAAACATTATTTACCCTTTTTCCATTCAACACATCTTTACCATTTATGCTTAATATGAAGCTAGTAGGAAAAAATTTTACACTACAACCCGTATC
>NW_021350384.1:0-1144 GCF_001605985.2 Dendrobium catenatum | reverse complement strand
CCGACCCATTTTACAAACGGGTCGAAATCTCTAACCCAAACCCGGTTCGGGTTCGGGTTGACCCAAACCCGAAATTTTCGGGTCGGTTTCGGGTCGGGTTTTCGGGTCGGGTCAAATGTTGACAGCTCTACTTACAGGACTTTCGACGTCAGACTTCTACCTATCGTCGGACTTCTGCTCGTCAGCAAACTCCTACTCATCGTCGGACTTCAGCCCGTCGACTAACTTTCATCGGTCTTCTGCCCAAGGCCGTACTTCTACCTTACGTCGGACTTCTCCTACTCGTCGGACTTCTGCTCGTCGACGAACTTTCGTCGGTCTTTCACCATACGTAGGACTTCTCCCTGTCGTCGGACTTCTACTCGTCAGCGGACTCCTACCCTTCATCGGACTTCAGCTCGTCAACGAACTTTCATCGGTCTTCTGCCCAAGGCCGTACTTCTACCCGACGTCGGACTTCTCCTACTCGTCGGACTTCTGCTCGTCCACGAACTTTTGTCAATCTTCCACCATACGTAGGACTTCTCCCTGTCATTAGACTTCTACCCGACATCAGACTTCTCCATGTTGTTGGACTTTTGCTCATCAGCGGAGTTCTACTCATCGTCAGACTTCTATTCGTCGATGGACTTTCGTCTGTCTTCTACGCGACTCAGTGCTTCTATCTGACGCCAGACTTCTTCCTGCCGTCGGACTAATACCCGTCATCGAAATTCTATTCGTTGATGGACTTTTGTCGGTCTTCTACCCGACTCAGTGCTTCTATCCGACACCGGACTCCTTCCTACCATCAGAACTCCATATGATCTCTCGAAGTAGAAAGGGAGAAGGGAATCTCCGGACTTCCTTGCAGAGAGAGGGGCCTTGGAAGACCAAGGGAAAGCCTCAATTGTAAGGACAGAGGGAGAAGAGAAGAAGAGGAATCTCCGGACTTCCTTGCCAAAAGAGGGGCCTCGAAAAATCGAGGGAATTCCTCAGTAGTAAGGACAGAGGGAGAAGAGAAGAAGGGGAAATCTCCGGACTTCCTTGCCAGAAGAGGGGCCTCAAAAAATCGAGGGAATGCCTCAATAGTAAGGAAAGAGGGAGAAGAGAAGAAGGGAGAATCTCAGGACTTCCTTGCCAAGAGAGGGGCCTCGAAAAATTG
>NW_021350383.1:0-221 GCF_001605985.2 Dendrobium catenatum | reverse complement strand
GTACATTTCCAGTCTGAACAGTCGGAACAGGTCCTTGCCCAGAACTCGGGCAATCAGTCATTCTATGTCCGTATGCACCACATCGGAAGCATTGCCCTGTCCTCCGATAACACTGTCCCAAGTGTCTCTTTCCACAAAACGTACAAACATTAATTCTTGCTTTGCTACCTTCCCCACTTTTCTTGCTACGCCCAGAGCGTTTCGCTAGCTTGTCACTCACC
>NW_021350382.1:0-371 GCF_001605985.2 Dendrobium catenatum | reverse complement strand
ACTTGTTGGGTTGCATTTGCTTGTAGGAAGGCGGATCCTCCATCTTTGGTCTCTCGTATCGCCATCTCAATCAACAGGCGTTTCACATTTGTTGTAGGAGTTTATGCATCGAGGTCTTGTAATTTGAATTTTCTCATGCATGATTCAAATTTTGTCCTTGTATGTGTTTGGATCCGAATTTAGTTTCATTCAGACTTGAGTTCACCAACTTTACAGGTCTCCACTTGATGTTGTATAGTCCGATTTCAATCATGAGCTTGAAGTGCATGTTCAAATTGATTGTCCAGGGTCTTCTGAAGTTCTTTGCAAGTTCATTTGAATATTCACTTTCTCTTTGTTCAAAGTCCTCTGGATTCTTTATATGTCCATTT
>NW_021350381.1:0-269 GCF_001605985.2 Dendrobium catenatum | reverse complement strand
ATATCATTTTCACTTCTATGAAAAATTAGAACTTCAGATGAAAAAAAGTTGAGAGAAATTCACATTCATTAATTTAAAATTTTTAAAATTACTTTCAATTTTATTTTAAATATTTAACAATATTATCAAAATATTAATTAATTAGATGAGAGATTAGAATATTATTTTTACTCTTAGTAATAATAAACAAAAATAAAATTAACGAGAAAGTAAAAAGGAAGTTCAAATAAATAAAATAATTAAATTTGCAAGAATAATTCTTTTAGCTA
>NW_021350380.1:0-249 GCF_001605985.2 Dendrobium catenatum | reverse complement strand
TTCAGTTTCATTAATCTGTTCACAGGTAGAAGATAGGCGAGACAATTCTAATTCGAGCTTGATTTGCTCTCAAGCAGCTCATCTCATTTCTAAAAGTCAAGAGAAGAAAGCCAATCTAAGGAGCTGTTGTGGAAGAACCAAGAAAAATTGTACAGAGACAACATAAAGAATAAGAGGAACTGTGCTTCTGAGATTTTCTATAATTCGATCAAAAACCATTTAATTATAATATATATAAATATAGATTAG
>NW_021350379.1:0-282 GCF_001605985.2 Dendrobium catenatum | reverse complement strand
ACCCTGCCGCTGAAGTTTGGAAGTTTTCTAACAGAGACAAAGTTTCATGTGATTGAGACTGATACTCTATACAGGGCTCTCTTAGGAAGGCCTTGGATCCATGAGTATGGAATGGTGCCCTCTACCTTGCACCAATGTATGAAGTTCCTGAGGAATGATGTCGAGTATACCATTCCTGGAGATACCCAGCCCTTTTCCGTGCATGAGGTTTCCATCTACGATGATGCCGAGTACTATGTACCTCGGAAAATTTGTAGAGCTCCACCAACTCAGTCACCAGTG
>NW_021350378.1:0-208 GCF_001605985.2 Dendrobium catenatum | reverse complement strand
TTAAACACAAGACTTTAGATTGAGTAATTAGACTCTATGTTAATTGGTTTTACATTTTTCTATATTTAGTTATGAATTTTTAAAGTTTTAACTTAAAATTTGACTTAATGTTGACCAAAAAGTTGACTTTTAAATTTAAAATTATTTATGGTGATTTGATATTTTTAATAAATATTAAATCTTAAATGGAGTTTTTTGTAATTAGTTA
>NW_021350377.1:0-228 GCF_001605985.2 Dendrobium catenatum | reverse complement strand
TGAAACGTTGTGAAAACCAATTATTCAATGCAGAAATCGTTATCATTAGCTAACTTTGATTTCATCGAAAGCTAATTAATAGCCTCGTACTTTGGTTGATAACAAGCTTCACTAACGTGTTCCATATTGAAGAAATTATTATGTGCGGAGGCTGGACAGTATTCGGACTCCAATCAGAATGAGCTACGTCGTCTTTACATTATATATAATTTATACACAGCATATGTA
>NW_021350376.1:0-284 GCF_001605985.2 Dendrobium catenatum | reverse complement strand
AGTTTCATCATGGTATCAGAGCTTTTTTCTTAACAGCTTCTCTTCTCCATGGGCGACTCAACCGCTTCTGCTCCCAGCACGCCTCCTGCTGCCGTTCTCACCTCCGATGCTCTCGCGACGTCTATAGACATCGTAATTTCTTCTACACTCAAATTTCTTTTAGCTAACATCAAGAACGTTATCAACGTTCAGCTCCTTCCAGAAAATTATCCTACATGGCGGTCAGCTATCTACAAACTGTTCGCAACAAACCATTTCTCTGGTTATCTTGATGGCACTATCCT
>NW_021350375.1:0-1097 GCF_001605985.2 Dendrobium catenatum | reverse complement strand
AAAAAAAAAAAAGATATTTGATGGAGTGTGGAATCTTATAATTATTTTTTTTCCTAAATCACGATCTTATAATTATTAACAGAGACGTGATGCTTTATTATATAGACTCCCTCATGTGGCCACCATCGATAGTGACAAATGATATGAAGCTGCCTGCCACTTTGGCCATGGAACCAACAAAAAAGAGAGGGACAAATTTTATAAATGTGCATTGAAGCTGATGTTTTTCATTTTTTCTGGGGAAATTATTATGTGGGATATTGTACAAAGGTTAATTGGGATGTGCCACATCATTAATTTATTATGTATTGTTGTGTATCGAGTAATGTGGCACGTTCTGATTGACATCCGGCTGGTCCGCTGACCGCGCGTAATAATTTTTCATTTTTCTAATGGTTTGTGTAGTCATAAAAGAATTTAGGAGATTTATATATATCACTCAAAGTATATCTAAATTTTATTATTTCTTTTAGTATCTCATTAATTCATGCAACTCATCTTCGCGTGTGTGGATTGGAAGCTTTGATTATCAATTAACATATTTTGAATTTGAGTCTTACGTATATGATGTGTGCATAGATTTATCTTAATTGGTCTAAATATAAAAAAATGCATATCATTAATTCTTTTGATGAGAGATATTAATCATAATTAATTTATTAGGATCATCATTGGACCCATTAATATCTTCTTATTGTGGGCTTATGTTCCCTTTATATATGGACATAAAACTTTGAGTCACCCCTTTCTAGGAAAAATTATTTTGTGGACACCGAATGTCATCTGGAGACCAATTAGAATGCGCCACATCACCCTGTGCTCAGAACCGTGGCTCAATACCGTTGACGTGGCGCATTCTGGTTGATCTCCGGATAAAGTTCTGCATCCGATCTCCACATAGAATAATTTCTTCCTTTCTAGACGTCATGTAATGAGTTTTGCCTTTTTGTTTTTTGTTTTTCTTTTAAATTTATCAGCTGGCTCTGTGTAGTTGCTAGAATCCAGCGCCTTTGGCAGTTTTAGCTGAAATTTATAATAATACTACATGTTGAATTAATTTATTTTCTTACAAAGTTAATTATTAAATTAAAATTAAT
>NW_021350374.1:0-335 GCF_001605985.2 Dendrobium catenatum | reverse complement strand
ACAAAAGGCTAATGCCAAGTTTGTCACTGAGGGAGACAGAAACACCAAATTTTTTCATGCTTTGGCTAATAAAAATAGAGCGAAAAGCACTATTCATAAAATTGTGACTAATGAAGGTGTTGTTTTGGAGTCTAATGAGTTAATTTGTAAGGAGGGGGTTGATTTTTTTGTTAATTTGTTTAACAGTAATGCTTATATTTCTCCTTTTCTTAACACTGACATTATTCCGAGGCTCATAAAGGATGATGATAATATTTTGCTTTGTAGTTTACCAAATGAATCTGAAATTTTTAATGTTCTAGCAGATATGAATGGAGACGCTACGGCGGGCCCTG
>NW_021350373.1:0-738 GCF_001605985.2 Dendrobium catenatum | reverse complement strand
TGGTCCGTGGTTCATTGGAGGGAATATCGTGGGTCTGGATTGATGGACGCCGCAATTCTCTCCAGAGTCAATGGAAGGTTTATCCTCCCCGGTATGGATTCGTCTTCCAAACCTTCCTCTTCAGTATTGGGATGATTGCAATATTGCCAGGATTGCGTCGAAGATCGGTGTGCTGCTCTGGATCGATGCGCAGACGGGAAATTGGGGTAGAAGAGAATATGCTCGGGTGTGTGTTCGAATGTGTTTGGATAGGAAATTGCAATATGGAATTTGGATTAATGGTATGAATGGGAGGTTCTACCAAAAGGTAGAATATGAAGGCATTGGGATATTGTGCTATGGATGTGGAAAGGTGGGGCATCGAAAGGAGTTCTGTCCATCCAGAGCTGTTGGACAAGGGGGGAATGAGGCCAGAAGAGCAGAGGAACATTCGAAGCAGGGTGGCAAGGGAGATGGTAGTTCTGCCCAGAATTTGGGTAAGAATGGGAAATTGGATCCCATACAAACTAAGAAAATGGTTTTACCTATTGTTAAAATAGAGGATGGCGGCAAAGGAAAAGCTGTTGACAGCCGTGAGAAGGGGGGAATGCTGAAGCACATGATGAATGTAATGGGGGTAAAGTTGGCATGGAGGAAGGATCACAGGATAATGAGGATCATACGGGTCCTTGGATTCAAGTTCCCCCACGGAGAAGAAGAATGACACGAGCACAGGGCAAGAATAAGGAGAATGTGGGC
>NW_021350372.1:0-401 GCF_001605985.2 Dendrobium catenatum | reverse complement strand
TATTAAAAATATTAAAGTACCAAAAAACTATTAAAATAAAAAAGTCAACATTTTGGTCAATCATATGTTAAAATCGGGTCAAAACTTCTAAAAATCATAACTTTTGATAGAAAACTCTAAATTGAGTGTACTACATGTCTAACGACTCATAATTAGGTCTAGTATTTATTAAAAATCTGAAAACTTCAAATTTCCTTCTAATTCTAAAAGTCAATTTTTGACCCCTTAGGTGACATATCCGGATAACCTCCAAAACTTATTAACTCCCCTAAATTCAAGAATTCTCTTAATAGGATAATAAAATTCTCAACCAATACATTAAAATCAGCAACCAACTCCCTTTAATATCAATCCACTCCTTTAGTTCCAACCAATTTAAATAACTTAATCAACCCCGATTG
>NW_021350371.1:0-271 GCF_001605985.2 Dendrobium catenatum | reverse complement strand
TGTTCTCTTTAAACAAAGTAAACAAAGGAATTTATATAAAAATCTGAAAGAAATTCAACAAATTTCCTTCTTTTTCCTCAGTCGTTTCCTCCCTTTCGTTGCAAATTCTCCCAAAATAACACTCTGATAATGGTAAGAATGAAAAGGAATCACTATTTCTTACCCTTGAAGATAATCATTTGCTAAAATTGGAGAAAAGAAAAACCTACCTCGCTCTCGCGTGAAACCTGTCCGCCCGCCCCTCTCTGTTCGCGCGAAAAAAACTTTAGCG
>NW_021350370.1:0-294 GCF_001605985.2 Dendrobium catenatum | reverse complement strand
TAATAAATCTCATATTTTTTGTATTTTTAAATATCTTACAAATATTCTTTAATTTTTGGATAGTTTGAACACATGAATATCAAAGGCAGTTTTTTGAAAAGGAGCAAAAATAAATTTTAATTAAGAAGTACCGTAATTAAAATGAATTTAGGAAAAAGGAGCAAAAAAGAAAATTAATTTACTTTATTGCTGAATACAAAATACAATTTTCCATATTCTTTAAAGCAGTCAATTTATGTTTGTATTAAAGTATATTCACACATATTTAATTAAAAATTTTGAACAGTTAATTTA
>NW_021350369.1:0-499 GCF_001605985.2 Dendrobium catenatum | reverse complement strand
CATCTAAAGAAATATTTTGCATGAAAATTTCATGACTCATGTATTTTGTGATGATCAAAATTTTATATGCATATTTATCAATGCATGTTTGCTCATATTTTAAAATTATCTTGTATAGCAAGAACGCATTTCAAAATCCCCAATCAGACTGAGGGCATTTTAAATATTTATTTGGGTCGACATCGCGCTGCGTGCCGAGATCCCCAAATAAATATTTAAAATTTTTAAGACAAAAAGCCTATCCGAAATGTCCCTACGAGACAGGGGGCATTTTAAATATTTGTTCGGGTCGACATCGCGCTGCATGCCGAGATCCAAAATAAATATTTAAAATAATCGATTCAAATATTCTTTTGTGCTAAAGAATATAAATATGTGCTTTTCAAAGTATTGCAGGTAATTTCTCAAAAGATAGAGACAACTCCTTCTACAACAAACCAAGACTCAAAAAGTCAAGTAAGAGACTTTTGTGGCTACACCCTCCTACAAAATTGAGCCA
>NW_021350368.1:0-288 GCF_001605985.2 Dendrobium catenatum | reverse complement strand
GGAGCTCGAGGCAACTACTCAGGGGGATCGTACAAGAGTAGTTGGAGGAGGAAATGGGGGACAATTTAAAAGGATGACCGAAAAAGAAATGCAGGACAAGAGAGCAAAGGGGTTGTGCTACAAATGCGATGAGAAGTACATGCCTGGGCACAGGTGCAAGGACCGAGCTCTTCAGGTTCTCCTCGTTTGTGAAGATGAGGAAGACGAAGAGAGAGGTGGAGGAGGATGAGAAGTTGCATCTGGATGTAGAAGAAGTCTCTCTGAACTCAGTAGTGGGGCTCACTTCGA
>NW_021350367.1:0-462 GCF_001605985.2 Dendrobium catenatum | reverse complement strand
CAACGAAGGGTCCGCGATCAAGAGATTCAATATCGACCGTCCATTCAAACCACTCCCGATTCGCCCTTGATCTCACACTTATTTACAAGCCATGCCACTCCAGAAAAACTATAAATAGAGCCCTCATTCTTCACAAGAGGGCTCAAGTGAAGAAAAAGGAGAAGAAGAGAGAGGAGGAATTTGGGAGCTCTCTTGCCACCGACCATCGCCGGAGTTCTTGCCGACTACCGTCGGAGTTCTTGCCGACCACCGCCGGGGTTCCTGCCAACCACCACCAGGGTTTCCTGCCGACCACCGCCGGTTTTCCTGCCAACCATTGCTGGGGCTCCTGCCGACCACCATAGGGGTTCCTGCCGACCACCGTCGGTTTTCCTGCCAACCATTGCCGGGGCTCTTGCCGACCACCACCAGAGTTCCTGCCGACCACCGCCGGTATTTCCTGCCGATCACCGCCTGAGTTCT
>NW_021350366.1:0-395 GCF_001605985.2 Dendrobium catenatum | reverse complement strand
CCAAACAGCATCAAAGTATTTGGAATTCATTGCATTTACTTTACACTGCATTTACTTTACACTGCATTTACTTTACATTACGTTTGCTTTCCAGGCAACCAAACAGCCTCTAAAGATATGCTCTACTACTAAGGGTAGGCTCTCCATAACTTATTTATGGTTTTAATTTCAATGTTTGAATGAAAAGTTATGCAAAAATAATATAATTTAAATGAATTTTATAAAAAAATTTCCGTGTGATTTAGGATATGTTATAAAATGTCGGATTCTGATTATTTTACCTATAAGAAATTAATATTTCAGTTATTGATTTTATATTTTATATACAAATTTCTGAGAATTTTATGTTATAAATGGCATTTTCGGCATTGGCTACAATTTATTAGAAGTCGTAA
>NW_021350365.1:0-1373 GCF_001605985.2 Dendrobium catenatum | reverse complement strand
AACAACTTCATTTGCTTATGTTAACTTGTTAAGGAGCCTCTAAAACCAATCACAAACTCAGTTTTCCAATCTTGTATGAATGGACAACAATCAATCACATTCACTATGCATTCATTCTAACAATCATTATCCATTATCACACGATGAAACAGACGCAAAAAAGTAATATGCTACAATTCAGTTTTATATTTAAAACAACTAGATAAGAAAAAATAGATAAGTTTTTATGTTGACGTTGCTGTCGTCTAAGTTGGCAAGTTCCTCATGCTAAAAGGAAAGATTGAGGATATTTACAAGTTCAATTTGAGAAGAACGTTACAATTTATATAAGCTTAAAAATCTAGCATGACAGTTATCAAATAACAATGACACTAGCTAAGCAAAACAAATAAGTATTTCAACCTTATGCATGTGACTTTGAATACACACATGAAAATTGCCTGAACAAAAATGCAGATACCAAAAACTTTTCTGGAAAGTTATTGAAAACTGTTGCAACCCACCACACTTTTATTCGTCAAGTGTATTATGAATAAAAGAACAGGTACAATGCTGCTTGAATCATCCTAAAATTAAACAAACTTTATGAAGGTGACTCAATATATAGAAAAGAAAATGAATGAAAAAAATATAAAAATGCCATAAAAAGTTCAACAAAGGGAATTGACATAATTAGTGCAACCCACCCCACTTTCATCATCAAGAACTCTTTCCATAAGATATAGATCACAGAATTTTGTTATCTCTAGTAGCACCTCCCGGACAGAAGATTTAACCGTTGCATGTTCCTGCCATAACCAGTTCCATCAGTTATACTAAAGATAAATCAAAGAGGTCCTTTCCACACAACAATAACTGATTTGAATGAAAACGGTCTTGCTCCCAAAAGGAGGTGGCAGGTTATAATTTAAAGAAGGCCACAAAAGGCAATGCTCACCCACCTGAAGCTCCTCCGGAGTGGTCTCCTCAAGGATTACACCCAGCAATTGGCATGTAACCTGAAGTCAGAAAACCCCATATTACAAAGAAGACATAACTTTTGATGATTGATATAGCTCAATGACAAAAAGAAAACACAAGAATCTTGGATTTAAGTAAATATGTATCGGAATCAAATTACAAACTTCATGGGAAAAAAAGCCTTTTTTCTATTCTAACAGAAAACACATGAATCTATGGAAAGTCCACATTCCATAATAAGCTTCGCTCTTTTTAGAAAATGATGAGAAAAAAGCTTTTTTGGGTTGTTTACCATCAAGCCACTTTCCATAACAGGCTTGGACTTTTAGAAAGTGCCGAACAAAGCTTTTTTTGGTTGTTTGTTACCAAGAAGAATATAGTTTCATGACATGAAAAGCCTTTTATAATGGCGG
>NW_021350364.1:0-233 GCF_001605985.2 Dendrobium catenatum | reverse complement strand
CGGTCATTTATGTTCACGAACAAGATTGTTTAGAGCTTGTGAACATGCTCATTAAGAAACTCGATTATGATGTATAAAAAAACAAAACAAAAAAAATATTTTACTTAAATAGCAATGTTTTTACTTAAACAGACCACACCTGCGTCTCTCTCTTCTTCGTGACCACAGAAAAAAAAATTGTTGAAGGGAGTTTAGTCCCACACTGCCTGGAAATCGACGACGTTGATGTATAA
>NW_021350363.1:0-274 GCF_001605985.2 Dendrobium catenatum | reverse complement strand
CCGTACGTAATAATTTCTTCTTATCTATGGTGTATTTGGTGAAATAAGATCTTTACTCTTATTCTTTCAATGACCTGCTCTGAATTAAGGAGAAATTTTCATAAGATAATGATTTAGGGAGAAATTTTTTATAAATGCTAAGTTGCTCATTTAATTAGGGGATACAATTTAGTTATAATTTTCTTTTAATTTATAGAAATATATATAATAATGATTTACCTTCTAGCAATTTGGGGAACTAACTATAGATGCTACATGGCTAATTTGAAAGGTG
>NW_021350362.1:0-577 GCF_001605985.2 Dendrobium catenatum | reverse complement strand
CTATGCTTGATCAATTCATATCCCAGGATGGTTGCTGGAAAATTGAAAATCTGCAGGAGGTGTTTAATGAAGATCTCATCTCAATTATTGTGCAAATCCCAATTAATAAAAATGCAGATGCAGATTATATGGAAGCGATCAATCAATTTTCAAGGAAAACTATTACTGCATTATCCTATGAGTATTATATAAATGAACATAGGGGAGATGGGGACTCTGGTTTTTCTATGTGGCTTAAAAAAGCTAAACTTCAACCACATGTTGAGTTATTTTAGTGGAGATTAAGCAAGTTTGCAATACCTACTAATGAATTTCTCCATTACAGGAAGCTTTCTAATCATGTTATGTGTGCACGAGGTTGCTAATAAGTGGAGAACATAGAGCATATCATGATCCATTGCAAGTACCTCAAGGAGATTTTACTGAAGCTTCAAAACTGGGGCTTTTTTATCCCAGTTTTTTCTTCTCTTGATGAATGCTTATTGGAACTGAGAAAGCAATCGTATATCTTAGACCTGTCAATATTGGACCCGACCCGAAAACCCGACCCGAAAACCCGACCCGAACCCGACCCGGA
>NW_021350361.1:0-314 GCF_001605985.2 Dendrobium catenatum | reverse complement strand
TTGAAGTTTCCAACTTGATTTTGCATCGAGATTCGCGTCGGATTAAGATAATTTTTTGGAGGACGTATCAGTTGCCCCCCTATTTTCGGACGTTGACGCTCCAGAAGTCCGAAAATATATGTGTCGATATTTTGCATTGGCAGAATCGCAAAAATTACGTTTCAAAAGTTGAACACTTGCACAAACTTGATGTTAGAGGCGTCGTTGAGCCCCGAAAGTATCGAAATTGAGTTCGGAACGTCGAAAAACGTGTCCGGAGACCCCCAAAACGTCCAATTTTGACCGTCTGGGCCGAAAATCGGGCCCGGACATGT